>NC_091216.1:12788455-12813455 GCF_040958095.1 Procambarus clarkii | reverse complement strand
GGCCGCCCTCGCCTCCCAGGCAGCTTATTGTAAGACGCGGGCCAAGACCAGGAGACGCGCCCAACACCCTCCCTCCATCATCTCCAGGAGGTGAGGCGGAGGCTGGAGGCCACGAAGGAATATGGTCGAGTGGCACAGTAAAGGTGAATGTAGGAGGAGGAGGAGGAGAGAGGTACAGCGTGTGAAGCAAGACAAGTTAAGATAATGCCACCAAGTGTGTGATTACAAAGGCGTGAGTCAGGGCAGAGTGCCAGCAGTAAGTGGCACTGGTCGTGGGGGAGGCTCTGCCGCCCCCCCCCCCCCCACCTCCCCCTCTAATGCAGTCAATGATGACAATTTCAGGCCAGTGGGGGGGGGCCGGGGTGGGAGTTAAGGCAGGAATCTGGGGAGCAAGAGGGGAGGAGCCAGGGGAGGGAGAGGGGAGTAGGAGACGGAAAGGGGGGATTTCAGGCGGTGGGAGAGGAGGTTAGAAAAGGATTTAGGCCCCTCCCTTGCTGGCAATGGTGCTGTAAACCACACGTCCCAATGGCCAGTTTGGATCCGTGATGAGGCCATTCGCAATTAGATTACCACATTACCTCATAGCCGCTGGTGATGGCAGCTTGAGGAGAGTACACGTGTGCCAGGGTAGAGAGGATAGCCGCTGGTGATGGCAGCTTGAGGAGAGTACACGTGTGCCAGGGTAGAGAGGATAGCCGCTGGTGATGGCAGCTTGAGGAGAGTACACGTGTGCCAGGGTAGAGAGGATAGCCGCTGGTGATGGCAGCTTGAGGAGAGTACACGTGTGCCAGGGTAGAGAGGATAGCCGCTGGTCATGGCAGCTTGAGGAGAGTACACGTGTGCCAGGGTAGAGAGGATAGCCGCTGGTCATGGCAGCTTGAGGAGAGTACACGTGTGCCAGGGTAGAGAGGATAGCCGCTGGTGATGGCAGCTTGAGGAGAGTACACGTGTGCCAGGGTAGAGAGGATAGCCGCTGGTCGTGGCAGCTTGAGGAGAGTACACGTGTGCCAGGGTAGAGAGGATAGCCGCTGGTGATGGCAGCTTGAGGAGAGTACACGTGTGCCAGGGTAGAGAGGATAGCCGCTGGTGATGGCAGCTTGAGGAGAGTACACGTGTGCCAGGGTAGAGAGGATAGCCGCTGGTGATGGCAGCTTGAGGAGAGTACACGTGTGCCAGGGTAGAGAGGATAGCCGCTGGTGATGGCAGCTTGAGGAGAGTACACGTGTGCCAGGGTAGAGAGGATAACCGCTGGTGATGGCAGCTTGAGGAGAGTACACGTGTGCCAGGGTAGAGAGGATAGCCGCTGGTGATGGCAGCTTGAGGAGAGTACACGTGTGCCAGGGTAGAGAGGATAGCCGCTGGTCATGGCAGCTTGAGGAGAGTACACGTGTGCCAGGGTAGAGAGGATAGCCGCTGGTCATGGCAGCTTGAGGAGAGTACACGTGTGCCAGGGTAGAGAGGATAGCCGCTGGTCATGGCAGCTTGAGGAGAGTACACGTGTGCCAGGGTAGAGAGGCACCAACCTTCTTGAACAAGACTCTCGCCATAAAATCAGCTCCCTGGAAACACAAACCTGAAACTGTCTCTATTTTCCACTTGTTACAACTTGTAATAAAGTTGTTACATCTTGGCTTAACGTGTTTATGACGTATTAGAACGTTGTTACAACTAGCTATATTGGTTGTTATAACTGGTTAGGAGGTGTTAAAACTTGGTCGAACGTTGTACCAACGTCGTAGTTTCGGTGTGTGTTTGGCGGGAGGGCGTTTCCCCTCCTCGGGACCCGTGTTTAAGCCATGTTACGACCGTAATTCATCGTTGTTGGGATTTATGTTTATTAAACCACGCAAAATCTAGTTCACCATTTTTTTTTTTTACAGTTGAATGAGTTTCTATTGGCGTAAACTCTAGTATTCGCAGTATACCCGGAATGTGGCGGGGAGTAGACGCATCATATGTGGGCCTGCGGGCCGCTCCAAGCAATTACCTGCCAAACACACACCGAAACTACGACGTTGGTACAACGTTCGAACAAGTTTTTACTCTTCCTAACCAGTTATAACAACCAATATAGCAAGTTGTAACAACGTTCTAATACGTCATAAATACGTTAAGCCAAGATGTAACAACTTTATTACAAGTTGTAACAAGCGGAAAATAGAGACAGTTTCGGTTTGTGTTTCCAAGAATTAACAGCCTGTTGGACCAAGCTCTCTCTCAGGTCGAGCCTGGCCTCGGGCCGGGCTTGGGGGAGTAGAACTGCTCCCAGAACCCGATCAAGCAGGTATAATCACATCGTAGTTCTGGTGTTAAGTCCCTGGGGTGCGTTTTGGTCCTAGTTTGTAATTTACTACGCCACCTGAGAGCTCATTGGCTCTCCCGTTGCCACCATGAATGGTCTGATTACACACTTAGATTCAATGGTGCTCTGATTAGTCGTTTGGCGTGTCATTTATTGGATTAACACAGTCTACCCATTGAAAACTAATAATTTACTGTGTACGTTAGAGATCTGATGGGCCATCTTGAAGTCCCAGCCAGAAATATTGGCGGACATTTAGGTGACTACCAGAGCTATGATTGGCATTCAGTACTCTGACTCTTCACTTAGAACATAAGAACAAAGGCAACTGCAGAAGGCCTATTGGCCCATACGAGGCAGCTCCTATCTATAACCACCCAATCCTACTCATATACATGTCCAACCCACGCTTGAAACAATCGAGGGACCCTACCTACACCACGTTACGCGGTAATTGGTACCACAAATCAACAACCCTGTTACTGAACCAGTATTTACCCAAGTCTTTCTAATAATGCTGTTCCCAAGTTAGATCTAGATGCTCTAGATATTTCATCCCATTAGCAAGCCATCAGAGTTCTGATTGGTCTTTGTGTGGGGTTCAAGCCTCAGTTAGCTGTGGTAATTACCATGTCTTGAGGTTATCTTGAGATGATTTCGGGGCTTTTAGTGTCCCCGCGGCCCGGTCCTCGACCAGGCCTCCACCCCCAGGAAGCAGCCCGTGACAGCTGACTAACACCCAGGTACCTATTTTACTGCTAGGTAACAGGGGCATAGGTTGAAAGAAACTCTGCCCATTGTTTCTCGCCGGCGCCTGGGATCGAACCCAGGACCACAGGATCACAAGTCCCGCGTGCTGTCCGCTCGGCCGACCAGCTCCCTCATGTCGGGATATTTATATTTAGTTAGTTACAAGAAGATACAGCGGGTTGAGTATTGTGAAAAACACAACAACATATGTGTTTGAGGCTAGTTTAACATTGCCGAACTGTTCATGCTGTTCATTAACTTTGGTGTGAACTCGCCTGGAACAGTGAACTTGTTATTTTAACCCGGTGGAATTATGAATTAGTGGGACGTAGTGTTGGGAATATTAGTTTTAAATTATCTGGAATTGTTTATAACGCCCTCTCATTGGTGGGCCAGTGGTGTTAACGCCCTCTCATTGGTGGGCCAGTGGTGTTAACGCCCTCTCATTGGTGGGCCAGTGGTGTTAACGCCCTCTCATTGGTGGGCCAGTGGTGTTAACGCCCTCTCATTGGTGGGCCAGTGGTGTTAACGCCCTCTCATTGGTGGGCCAGTGGTGTTAACGCCCTCTCATTGGTTGGCCAGTGGTGTTAACGCCCTCTCATTGGTGGGCCAGTGGTGTTAACGCCCTCTCATTGGTTGGTCAGTGGTGTTAACGCCCTCCCATTGGTTGACCAGTGGTGTTAACGCTCTCTCATTGGTTGGTCAGTGGTGTTAACGCCCTCTCATTGGTGGGCCAGTGGTGTTAACGCCCTCTCATTGGTGGGCCAGTGGTGTTAACGCCCTCTCATTGGTGGGCCAGTGGTGTTAACGCCCTCTCATTGGTTGGTCAGTGGTGTTAACGCCCTCCCATTGGTTGACCAGTGGTGTTAACGCTCTCTCATTGGTTGGTCAGTGGTGTTAACGCCCTCCCATTGGTGGGCCAGTGGTGTTAACGCTCTCTCATTGGTTGGTCAGTGGTGTTAACGCCCTCTCATTGGTTGGTCAGTGGTGTTAACGCCCTCCCATTGGTGGGCCAGTGGTGTTAACGCTCTCTCATTGGTTGGTCAGTGGTGTTAACGCCCTCCCATTGGTGGGCCAGTGGTGTTAACGCCCTTCCATTGGTGGGCCAGTGGTGTTAACGCCCTCCCATTGGTGGGCCAGTGGTGTTAACGCCCTCTCATTGGTTGACCAGTGGTGTTAACGCCCTCTCATTGGTTGACCAGTGGTGTTAACGCCCTCTCATTGGTTGACCAGTGGTGTTAACGCCCTCTCATTGGTTGACCAGTGGTGTTAACGCCCTCTCATTGGTTGACCAGTGGTGTTAACGCCCTCTCATTGGTTGACCAGTGGTGTTAACGCCCTCCCATTGGTTGACCAGTGGTGTTAACGCCCTCTCATTGGTTGACCAGTGGTGTTAACGCCCTCTCATTGGTTGACCAGTGGTGTTAACGCCCTCCCATTGGTTGACCAGTGGTGTTAACGCCCTCCCATTGGTTGACCAGTGGTGTTAACGCCCTCCCATTGGTTGACCAGTGGTGTTAACGCCCTCCCATTGGTTGACCAGTGGTGTTAACGCCCTCTCATTGGTTGACCAGTGGTGTTAACGCCCTCTCATTGGTTGACCAGTGGTGTTAACGCCCTCCCATTGGTTGACCAGTGGTGTTAACGCCCTCCCATTGGTTGACCAGTGGTGTTAACGCCCTCCCATTGGTTGACCAGTGGTGTTAACGCCCTCCCATTGGTTGACCAGTGGTGTTAACGCCCTCCCATTGGTTGACCAGTGGTGTTAACGCCCTCCCATTGGTTGACCAGTGGTGTTAACGCCCTCCCATTGGTTGACCAGTGGTGTTAACGCCCTCCCATTGGTTGACCAGCGGTGTTAACGCCCTCCCATTGGTGGGCCAGTGGTGTTAACGCCCTCCCATTGGTTGACCAGTGGTGTTAACGCCCTCCCATTGGGTTACACCCAGTGCTCCCGGTACTGGGTTACACCCAGTGCTCCCGGTACTGGGTTACACCCAGTGCTCCCGGTACTGGGTGACAGCCAGTGCTCCCGGTACTGGGTGACAGCCAGTGCTCCCGGTACTGGGTGACAGCCAGTGCTCCCGGTACTGGGTGACAGCCAGTGCTCCCGGTACTGGGTGACAGCCAGTGCACTAAATCATGGAGGCTCTGGTAGAGAAGGTGGTGCACCGGGGGGGGGCGACAGGTCCTGGAAACCCCCTTGCCCCCCTCCCCGTCATGGTGGCTCTCTGAAGGGGTTATGGTTGGGTGGTCCTTGTGGGACGGGAGCGAGGACCATGAGGGCCATGGTGAGGCAGGTGCCGGCGACATGAGTGCCGGGGGGAGGGAAGCTCCCCCCTTCCATTAGGGGGAGGGAGAGCTGGTATCCCTCCCTGGTAATGAGGCGACCCATCCCACTCAATGGAATGGGGAGGCGCAGAGGGCTGGGTCTTTGTTGTGGGGTGAGAGAGGGTGGGGTTGGGGCACGGGATGAGTAGGGGGGCGCTCGGAGTCGATATACGCAAGGAAGACATGTGGCAGGAAGAGTATAGTAGTATAGGAGTATACTCACATCGTGGGCCTGGCTGCTGTAAGGCGGATGTTGAGTTTCACTTGTGCTAGTGTAAGGCGTTGTGGGAGGGAGGGGGGGAGGGGGGATCTGCTCCCTGCACATGGCCGCCAGATGCACGCATGTTGAACACGTTTTACATTTCTTGAAACTCGTAGCCAGTACAGTTACGCCGGAGAGACTCCCAGGAAGTCCAAATGAACAGTCACACACATTGTGTCAGGAACCTGTACATTAGTTGATTGACCGTTGAGAGGCGGGACCAAAGAGCCAAAGCTCAACCCCCGCAAGCACAACTAGGTGAGTACAATTAGGCGAGCTACGGGGAGATACCCCGTGTCAGTCACACACACACATGACCTCTTTAAGATGTGTGCCGGCTTTGTCTTAAAGTAACCAATAGTAGAACCAACTGGGAGAACATCCTAGACATTATTACAAACAATGGTGAACTGGTTAGTAACATTGATGACTATAAATGCCTGTTACTCAGATCACAACCAAGTTCAGACAACCGTAGGCTATAGGCCTGTACAGCCTGGTGGACCAAACTCTCACAAGTGGAGCCTGGCCTCGGGCCGGGCTTGGGGAGTAGAACAACTCCCAGAACCCCATCAACCAGGTATCAAGCAGGTACCAGCCTCAAATCCAGGTGGAGGAGAATTCAATAGATTCAATTTTATTAATAAGTTCATTAATTGGAAACAAATGAATAAAGACCTCGCAGAAATAAGCTGGAAAGAATAGCTTGTCAATTCATACGTAAATAAGTGTTATGAGAAAATAGGCCAAGTAGGACAGGGCGCCTGACAGCTGAGTGGACAGCGCTTCAGTTTCGTAGTCCTGAGGTTCCGGGTTCGATCCCCGGTGGAGGCGGAGAAAAATGGGCAAAAAGTTTTATTTCGCCCTAATGCTCCTGTTACCTAGCAGGAAATAGGTACCTAGGAGTTAAACGGCTGCTTCCTGGGGGAGTGTCACAAAAAGGAGGCCTGGTCGAGGACCGGGCCGCGGGGACGCTAAGCCCCGAAATCATCTCAAGATAGAGGACTAGGAACAGGTGGACGACACATGCCACTGAGAAAATAGAGAAGAAGATGCAAACTCGGAATGAAAATGTCGTTCCTTCTATAGGTAAATAGAACAAATGGCAGAACAACGTCAACGCGCCACTCTTGCCCAAGAACGACAAGGAAGGCTACAGAGAGCAATAGAAACAATCGAGCTAAAGTTTCAAGCATCACATCAAATCCAGGAGAGAGGGAGAGAGGAGAGGAGAGGAGAGGGAAGGAAGGGAAGGGAAGGGAAGGGAAGGGAAGGGAAGGGAAGGGAAGGGAAGGGAAGAGGCCATCAGTGAAAAATATAGGAATCCAAAATACTTTTTCTTCTTAGCAAAACCTATTCGAAAAACTACATCTAGCATTGGGCGCCTGCGCGATGGAACCATAGATGACAAACGAAGCCTAGATGGCCCATCTCCTGTTCCAGGTGAGTACGACGGGCTCTCCATAGCCCGTGCTGCTTGGATCTTTTGGTTCCGAGTGGCTGAATCTATAACAACAACAGACCTATATATATATTGGTGTTATCCCCCGACATATTTACAACAACGAAGATCGCGCCCGTGTACAAAGGAGGTAGTAAAGCAGACGCGCACAAATATAGAGTAATATCATCACACACAAAAAAACTTTGAAAGAGTAGACAAAATATGTAGTAAGATCACAAATCCCTCGGATTCAGCGTCAACATAACACCTGGTTACCTGGTTGATACCTGGTTGATACCTGGTCTGATACCTGAGCACGGGTTCAGAACAGACCGAAGAGATTTGGGAGTAATCATATCGGAAAACGTTAGTTATAAAAAGGACAATAAAATAGCTGTTATAACTGCAAGAAATATAACAGGTTGGATAACAAGAACCTTACAAAATAATATATACCACCAATGATACTTTATAAGACCCAAGTGCTCTCTAGGGTGGGATAATGATGCACACAAACAACCCCATTCAAATCTAAACAAACAGCTGACCTGGAGAACATGTTAAAGTATTTAACATTCAAATTTCACTCGGTAAAACATTGAAGTTATTGGGATTGCTGAAAAAATGTAAAATCTGTACACGGAAATAGCCCCCTCATCAAGCCAGGAGGCATGGCAGGAAGTGCAAAATAGCCTTGTTGAGAAGCTGAGGTGCAATAGGTACGCTGAGAGCTCTAGCAACATCAAAGGCCCAAGACTTTTCAACTCTCTCCTACTAGAGATGAAGGGCATAACTGGCTGCCCCCTTACCTTGGAGGTGCTTCCGGGGCTTAGCGTCCCCGCGGCCCGGTCGTCGACCAGGCCTCCTGGTTGGACAGTTGTGTATGGTATACCCTCACGGTATTCAAGGGAGAACTTAATAAACACCAATAATAGTAATGAAATAAGACGAAGGGAGCAGAAGACTGAACACAATGTACCATCTGAGGTGAAATCCTGCAAAAGTCAGAGAGGAAAGATCTTGGGGGTTGATATTACACCGAACCTGTCCCCAGAAGCCCACATCAAAAGGATATCATTAGCGGCATATGCAAGACTGGCCAACATTAGAACTGCCTTAAGAAACTTGTGTAAGGACTCGTTCAAGACCTTGTATACCACTTGTGTAAGAACAATCCTGGAGTATGCAGCTCCAGCCTGGAGTCCATACCTAGTTAAACACAAGATAAAGTTAGAGAAAATTCAGAGGTATGCCACCAGACTCGTCCCAGAACTGAGAGGTATGAGCTACGAGGAAAGGCTAAAGGAACTGAACCTCACATCCCTGGAAAACAGAAGAGTAAGGGGAGACATGATAACCACCTACAAAATTCTCAGGGAAATTGACAAGGTGGACAAAGACAAACACTTCAGCACGGGTGGGACACGAACAAGGGGGACACAGGTGGAAACTGAGTACCCAAATGAGCCAGAGAGACATTAGAAAGACCTTTCATTGTCAGAGTAGTTAGTAAATGGGATGCACTAGGAAGTGATGTGGTGGAAGCTGACTCCATACACAGTTTCAAATTTAGATATGATAGATCCCAGTAGACTCAGGAATCTGTACACCAGTTGATTGACAGTTGAGAGGCGGGACCAAAGAGCCAGAGCTCAACCTCCGCAAGCGCAACTAGGTGAGTACCTCCAATCGATACCTGATGAACCAGGCATGTGATTCATGCAGTCAATCTGCGAGCATTTACATGCAACAGCCTAGTTGACCAGACCAGACCAGACCTATACTGAGTAGCACAGGCACTTAGTATAGTGTGGAGGAAGAGCTTGGACACGGGGGAGATACTAGATGCACTTAAAGTAGCAGACATACCCGCTCTACACAAGGGAGGGAGCAAAGCACTGGCAGAGAATTATGGACCAGTTTCACTAACGTCGCCCATAAAAGTATTTGAGAGAGTGATTAGGAGTCAGGTCACCAATTTCATGGAGACCAATGACCTTCACAACCCAGGCCAACATGATTTCGAGCGGGAAGATCGTGCCTCTCACAGCTACTTAAGCACTACGACAAAGTCACTGAGGCATTAGAACAAAAACAGAATGCTGATGTGATATACACGGACTTCGCAAAGGCTTTCGATAAATGTGACCATGGCGTGATAGCATCACAAAATGAAGTCAATGGGAATAACCGGTAAAGTAGGACGCTGGATACTCAGTTTTCTGTCAAACAGGACTCAGTGAGTAACGGTCAACCATATAAAATCTAGTCCAAGCGCAGTTAAAACTTCTGTACCTCAGGGTACAGTCCTTGCACCGCTGCTTTTCCTTATTCTCATATCAGATACAGACAAAAATACAAGTCACAGCTTCGTATCATCCTTTGCAGATGACATAAAAATCAGTATGAAAATTACCTCGGCTGAAGATATTGAAAAACTTCAAGCAGATATTAATATAGTTTTCGACTGGGCATCAGAAAATAACATGATGTTTAACAGTGATAAATTCCAGGTACTCAGGTACGGTAAAAATGAGGACCCTAAACATAATACAGAGTACAAAATACAATCAAATGTACCCATAGTAGGAAAACAGTATGTAAAGGATTTGGGAATAATAATGTCTGACGACCTAACGTTTAAGGAGCATTACCAGGCAAATATTGCGACAGCCAGAAAAATGATAGGATGGATTACGAGAACTTTCAAATCCAGGGATCCCATCACAATGGTTCTACTCTTCAAGTCACTGGTGGTGTTCCGTCTCGAGTACTGCTCAGTACTCACTTCCCCCTTCAGAGCAGGAGAGATTGCTGAAATAGAGGGAATACAGAGAACATATACGGCACGCATAGACGGCAATAAAGCACCTAAATTATTGGGATCGTCTCAAAGCCCTCTAAATGTACTCACTAGAAAGGAGACGAGAGAGATATCAAATAATATACACATGGAAAATACTGGAGGGCCAGGTCCCAAATCTACACAGTAAAATAACAACGTACTGGAGTGAACGAATATGGAAGAAAATGCAGAATAGAACCAGTGAAGAGCAGAGGTGCCTATAGGCACAATCAGAGAACACTGTATAAACATCAGAGGTCCGCCGTTGTTCAACGTCCTCCCAGCGAGCATAAGAAATATTGCCGGAACAACCGTGGACATCTTCAAGAGGAAACTAGATTGTTTCCTGCAAGGAGTGCCGGACCAACCGGGCTGTGGTGGGTATGTGGGCCTGCGGGCCGCTCATAGCAACAGCCTGGTGGACCAAACTCTCACAAGTCAAGCCTGGCCTCGGGCCGGGCTTGGGGAGTAGAACTACTCCCAGAATCCCATCAAGCAGGTATCTCCCATGTTAATAATAGACGAGTTATTGGGTGTGGAGAACTAACAGATGGGTGAGGACTTGTCGGGTGACATGGGTGATTGATTTTTTTATTGTTGCCGTCGGAGCCGGCTAGTTTATTGTGCGCCCCATACCCATCCTGTGAGCGGTAGCGCAAAAAGCATTACAGAGGGCACAAAAGGTCTTTATCAGACCTCATCTTAGATTATTACATAAACAATTTCATCTATCCTTCACACCTTATAGTTACAATGTCAGCTAGTTACAGAGAAAGTGCTATTTCAAGAGCTACATATTTACAGTAAGTCATCATACATTAATGGTAGGTCTTATCGCTAATACATAATAGTTTGGCCAATGAGGATATTACAGAGTCATAGGGGAGCTGCTGTTTATTATTAGTCCTCACAATACACTACTTGTTTCTGAATCTCATATGTCGTTCATCTACTGGAAGCAAAATGTGGATACAGTGCAAGGATTTCAGGTAATTTATCCATGGTAATAAGATAGGTTGCCATATCATACAGAGTGAGCTTAGATTTATCTCTAAATGGCTCAATTTTACTACAATCCAAGATATAGTGTTCGAGTGTGTGTCCCTGTCCTATGTCCACACTTACACTTTACTTCATCTAGATCCCTATACAAGCCCAACTGCCAGAGATACCTGTAGCCAAGTCTTATACGAGCTGTGACAACATCTGTTAGTCTACTTACTTTGTTACTTGCCCCATACACATGTTTTACTTCACACATTTCATTGTGATGAACAATGGACCTGCTAGTTCCAGTTTGCACTGTTCTACTTTCTTCAAATCCATCCAGGAGTTCTCGTCTAATGACACTTTTAAGGGACCTATTTGATAACTCAAGATTCCGTTCAATACTCTCTTTATTTACTGCAGCCTTAGCAAGGGCGTCAACTTTGTCATGTTCTTGCATGCCAATGTGAGAAGGAATCCACAACATTTTTATATTTACCCTCTTGCTAAGTACTCTTATATATCTACGTCTAGCTTCCAAGACAAGCACGTTATTACTTGATTGCAAACTGTTTATTGCTCGTAGTGAGGATAGGGAGTCGGAAATAATTAAGCTGTCTACTTGCTGCACCACAGTCCAGAAGGCATGGCAGGATGTGCAGAATACCCCCGTTGAAGAGCAGAGGTGCAACAGGTACTCTGAGAGAGAACTATCAACATCAGAGGCCCGAGACTGTTCAACACGCTTCCACTACACATAAGGGGCATAACTGGCCGACCCCTCACAGTGTTCAAGAGAGAACTATCAACATCAGAGGCCCGAGACTGTTCAACATGCTTCCACTACACATAAGGGGCATAACTGGCCGACCCCTCACAGTGTTCAAGAGAAAACTATCAACATCAGAGGCCCGAGACTGTTCAACACGCTTCCACTACACATAAGGGACATAACTGGCCGACCCCTCACAGTGTTCAAGAGAGAACTATCAACATCAGAGGCCCGAGACTGTTCAACACGCTTCCACTACACATAAGGGACATAACTGGCAGACCCCTCACAGTGTTCAAGAGAGAACTATCAACATCAGAGGCCCGAGACTGTTCAACACGCTTCCACTACACATAAGGGACATAACTGGCCGACCCCTCACAGTGTTCAAGAGAGAACTATCAACATCAGAGGCCCGAGACTGTTCAACACGCTTCCACTACACATAAGGGACATAACTGGCAGACCCCTCACAGTGTTCAAGAGAGAACTGGATAAGCACCTCCAAAGGATACCTGATCAACCAGGCTGTGACTCATACGTCAGGCTGCGAGCAGCCGCATCCAACAGCCTGGTTGATCAGTCCAGCAACCAGGAGGCCTGGTCGACGACCGGGCCTCGGGGACGCTAAGCCCCGGAAGCACCTCAAGGTAACCAGTCCGGGGAAGGATAGTCACGTCTGAAATGTGTTGGACTGAAACCCTTTGTCGTTAGCATTTGACTGTTTTGACTGTTATAATTAGTGAATGTTTCATATTCATTATGGTTGGCAGACTTCTAGACGCCACAACTGCTCGGCTCCGACTCGGCTACAAGTACAGCACTTGTAGGAGTTTACATCACCTGCTGGTGTACATTTGACTAAATGTAAACTCTTGTCAGCATAACTAGTCACGTACTTTGCGTCACCATGTAATCCAGTGTCAAGGGTGTTCAAGAAATGTGTGAGTACTTCTTTCATTAGGATGTTCTATCGGGAATCTTGGCCAAGTATCCAAAGTTTGTGTACTGTCCCATGATGTGCCTCTGTAATCCTTTAGAACATCGCCCACGGGATGGGTATGGGGTCCACCACCGCCCACGGGACGGGTATAGGGTCCACCACCGCCCACGGGATGGGTATGGGTTCCACCACCGCCCACGGGCTGGGTATGGGGTCCACCACCGCCCACGGGACGGGTATAGGGTCCACCACCGCCCACGGGATTGGTATAGGGTCCACCACCGCCCACGGGATGGGTATAGGGTCCACCACCGCCCACGGAATGGGTATGGGTTCCACCACCGCCCACGGGATGGGTATTGGTTCCACCACCGCCCACGGGATGGGTATGGGGTCCACCACCGCCCACGGGACGGGTATAGGGTCCACCACCGCCCACGGGACGGGTATAGGGTCCACCACCGCCCACGGGATTGGTATAGGGTCCACCACCGCCCACGGGACGGGTATTGGTTCCACCACCGCCCACGGGATGGGTATTGGTTCCACCACCGCCCACGGGATGGGTATGGGTTCCACCACCGCCCACGGGATGGGTATGGGTTCCACCACCGCCCACGGGATGGGTATGGGTTCCACCACCGCCCACGGGATGGGTATGGGTTCCACCACCGCCCACGGGATGGGTATGGGTTCCACCACCGCCCACGGGATGGGTATAGGGGCCACCACCGCCCACGGGATGGGTATAGGGTCCACCCCCGCCCACGGGATGGGTATGGGGTCCACCCCCGCCCACGGGATGGGTATGGGGTCCACCCCCGCCCACGGGATGGGTATGGGGTCCACCCCCGCCCACGGGATGGGTATGGGGTCCACCCCCGCCCACGGGATGGGTATAGGGGCCACCACCGCCCACGGGATGGGTATAGGGGCCACCACCGCCCACGGGATGGGTACAGGACACCGTAAATGACTAAACGAACGCTTAAATGACATTTAAGCAAGGTCCTTGTATTGTAAGTGATTTCTCTGTTTTTAACATGGAACTAATGTTTTAAGGCTGTGTTTAATGTTGCCGATAGCTTGTGGTGCCTCTCACCGCCTGGGCTTGTGTGGTGCCTCCCACTGCCTGGGCTTGTGTGGTGCCTCCCGCCGCCTGGGCTTGTGTGGTGCCTCTCACCGCCTGGGCTTGTGTGGTGCCTCCCACTGCCTGGGCTTGTGTGGTGCCTCCCGCCGCCTGGGCTTGTGTGTGTGGTGCCTCCCACTGCCTGGGCTTGTGTGGTGCCTCCCACTGCCTGGGCTTGTGTGGTGCCTCTCACCGCCTGGGCTTGTGTGGTGCCTCCCACTGCCTGGGCTTGTGTGGTGCCTCCCACTGCCTGGGCTTGTGTGGTGCCTCTCACCGCCTGGGCTTGTGTGGTGCCTCCCACTGCCTGGGCTTGTGTGGTGCCTCCCACTGCCTGGGCTTGTGTGGTGGTGCCTCCCACTGCCTGGGCTTGTGTGTGTGGTGCCTCCCGCCGCCTGGGCTTGTGTGGTGCCTCCCACTGCCTGGGCTTGTGTGGTGCCTCCCACTGCCTGGGCTTGTGTGGTGCCTCCCACTGCCTGGGCTTGTGTGGTGCCTCCCACCGCCTGGGCTTGTGTGTGTGGTGCCTCCCACTGCCTGGGCTTGTGTGTGTGGTGCCTCTCACCGCCTGGGCTTGTGTGTGTGGTGCCTCCCACTGCCTGGGCTTGTGTGTGCGGTGCCTCCCACTGCCTGGGCTTGTGTGTGTGGTGCCTCCCACCGCCTGGGCTTGTGTGTGTGGTGCCTCCCACCGCCTGGGCTTGTGTGTGTGGTGCCTCCCACTGCCTGGGCTTGTGTGGTGCCTCCCACCGCCTGGGCTTGTGTGTGTGGTGCCTCCCACCGCCTGGGCTTGTGTGTGTGGTGCCTCCCACTGCCTGGGCTTGTGTGGTGCCTCCCACCGCCTGGGCTTGTGTGTGTGGTGCCTCCCACCGCCTGGGCTTGTGTGTGTGGTGCCTCCCACTGCCTGGGCTTGTGTGGTGCCTCCCACCGCCTGGGCTTGTGTGTGTGGTGCCTCCCACTGCCTGGGCTTGTGTGTGTGGTGCCTCCCACCGCCTGGGCTTGTGTGTGTGGTGCCTCCCACTGCCTGGGCTTGTGTGGTGCCTCCCGCCGCCTGGGCTTGTGTGTGTGGTGCCTCCCACTGCCTGGGCTTGTGTGTGTGGTGCCTCCCACCGCCTGGGCTTGTGTGGTGCCTCCCACTGCCTGGGCTTGTGTGGTGCCTCCCACCGCCTGGGCTTGTGTGTGTGGTGCCTCCCACTGCCTTGGCTTGTGTGTGTGGTGCCTCCCACTGCCTGGGCTTGTGTGGTGCCTCCCACCGCCTGGGCTTGTGTGTGTGGTGCCTCCCACTGCCTGGGCTTGTGTGGTGCCTCCCACTGCCTGGGCTTGTGTGGTGCCTCCCACCGCCTGGGCTTGTGTGTGTGGTGCCTCCCACTGCCTGGGCTTGTGTGGTGCCTCCCACTGCCTGGGCTTGTGTGTGTGGTGCCTCCCACCGCCTGGGCTTGTGTGTGTGGTGCCTCCCACTGCCTGGGCTTGTGTGGTGCCTCCCACTGCCTGGGCTTGTGTGGTGCCTCCCACTGCCTGGGCTTGTGTGTGTGGTGCCTCCCACCGCCTGGGCTTGTGTGGTGCCTCCCACCGCCTGGGCTTGTGTGTGTGGTGCCTCCCACCGCCTGGGCTTGTGTGGTGCCTCCCACCGCCTGGGCTTGTGTGTGTGGTGCCTCCCACCGCCCTGGGCTTGTGTGTGTGGTGCCTCCCACCGCCTGGGCTTGTGTGGTGCCTCCCACCGCCTGGGCTTGTGTGTGTGGTGCCTCCCACCGCCTGGGCTTGTGTGGTGCCTCCCACCGCCTGGGCTTGTGTGTGTGGTGCCTCCCACTGCCTGGGCTTGTGTGTGTGGTGCCTCCCACCGCCTGGGCTTGTGTGGTGCCTCCCACCGCCTGGGCTTGTGTGTGTGGTGCCTCCCACTGCCTGGGCTTGTGTGTGTGGTGCCTCCCACTGCCTGGGCTTGTGTGTGTGGTGCCTCCCACTGCCTGGGCTTGTGTGTGTGGTGCCTCCCACTGCCTGGGCTTGTGTGGTGCCTCCCACTGCCTGGGCTTGTGTGGTGCCTCCCACCGCCTGGGCTTGTGTGTGTGGTGCCTCCCACTGCCTGGGCTTGTGTGTGTGGTGCCTCCCACTGCCTGGGCTTGTGTGTGTGGTGCCTCCCACTGCCTGGGCTTGTGTGTGTGGTGCCTCCCACTGCCTGGGCTTGTGTGTGTGGTGCCTCCCACTGCCTGGGCTTGTGTGTGTGGTGCCTCCCGCCGCCTGGGCTTGTGTGTGTGGTGCCTCCCGCCGCCTGGGCTTGTGTGTGTGGTGCCTCCCGCCGCCTGGGCTTGTGTGTGTGGTGCCTCCCGCCGCCTGGGCTTGTGTGTGTGGTGCCTCCCGCCGCCTGGGCTTGTGTGTGTGGTGCCTCCCACTGCCTGGGCTTGTGTGTGTGGTGCCTCCCACCGCCTGGGCTTGTGTGTGTGGTGCCTCCCGCCGCCTGGGCTTGTGTGTGTGGTGCCTCCCGCCGCCTGGGCTTGTGTGGTGGTGCCTCCCACTGCCTGGGCTTGTGTGGTGGTGCCTCCCACTGCCTGGGCTTGTGTGTGTGGTGCCTCCCACTGCCTGGGCTTGTGTGTGTGGTGCCTCCCACCGCCTGGGCTTGTGTGGTGCCTCCCACTGCCTGGGCTTGTGTGTGTGGTGCCTCCCACCGCCTGGGCTTGTGTGGTGCCTCCCACTGCCTGGGCTTGTGTGTGTGGTGCCTCCCACTGCCTGGGCTTGTGTGGTGCCTCCCACCGCCTGGGCTTGTGTGTGTGGTGCCTCCCGCCGCCTGGGCTTGTGTGGTGCCTCCCACTGCCTGGGCTTGTGTGGTGCCTCCCACCGCCTGGGCTTGTGTGTGTGGTGCCTCCCACCGCCTGGGCTTGTGTGTGTGGTGCCTCCCGCCGCCTGGGCTTGTGTGGTGCCTCCCACTGCCTGGGCTTGTGTGGTGCCTCCCACTGCCTGGGCTTGTGTGTGTGGTGCCTCCCACTGCCTGGGCTTGTGTGTGTGGTGCCTCCCGCCGCCTGGGCTTGTGTGTGTGGTGCCTCCCACTGCCTGGGCTTGTGTGTGTGGTGCCTCCCGCCGCCTGGGCTTGTGTGTGTGGTGCCTCCCGCCGCCTGGGCTTGTGTGTGTGGTGCCTCCCGCCGCCTGGGCTTGTGTGGTGCCTCCCACTGCCTGGGCTTGTGTGGTGGTGCCTCCCACTGCCTGGGCTTGTGTGTGTGGTGCCTCCCACTGCCTGGGCTTGTGTGTGTGGTGCCTCCCACTGCCTGGGCTTGTGTGGTGCCTCCCACTGCCTGGGCTTGTGTGGTGCCTCCCACTGCCTGGGCTTGTGTGGTGGTGCCTCCCACTGCCTGGGCTTGTGTGGTGCCTCCCACTGCCTGGGCTTGTGTGGTGCCTCCCACTGCCTGGGCTTGTGTGGTGCCTCCCACTGACTGGGCTTGTGTGGTGCCTCCCACTGACTGGGCTTGTGTGGTGGTGCTTCCAATTTTAGCTCAATAGCCTCTTATTCTTTTTTCTAGTGTCTGGTCTGTGTAGAGGGCGGGGCATTTAAGCCTCTCAATTACATTTCTGGCCTGTTGAACATTTTACTCTTGTATAATTATTTTGTATTGATATTCTAATCGAAATCTCTTAGTTTTTGGAGTTCATGCAGGTCTGTGTTCGCGTACCCGAGTATCAGTTCCATATTGTTTGCAGGTGTGTAGTATATCTTGTAAACGAGTAGGTGTGGAAGGTACTTCCATATCTGCACCAAGACTGTCTTTCAGATCATTGCTATCTTTTAAGACAGTGGGAGGGGAGGACGGGGGGGGGGGGGTAGGGTTATTCAAAGCATGTATTCACATCTGTAACTTGTGTGGTTTGTGAAGTCTCGTATTGTCGGCCGTTTATGGTCGGGTTAACAATATTTGAGTATATGACAGCTGTGTGTGTATGTATGTGTATATGTATATATATATATATATATGTATATATATATATATATATATGTATATATATATATATGTATATATATATATGTATATATATATATGTATATATATATATGTATATATATATATGTATATATGTCGTACCTAATAGCCAGAACGCACTTCTCAGCCTACTATTCAAGGCCCGATTTGCCTAATAAGCCAAGTTTTCATGAATTAATGTTTTTCGTCTACCTAACCTACCTAACCTAACCTAACCTAGCTTTTTTTGGCTACCTAACCTAACCTTACCTATAAATATTGGTTAGGTTAGGTTAGGTAGGGTTGGTTAGGTTCGGTCATATATCTACGTTAATTTTAACTCCAATAAAAAAAAATTGACCTCATACATAGAGAAAAGGGTTGCTTTATCATTTCATAAGAAAAAAATTATAGTAAATATATTAATTCAGGAAAACTTGGCTTATTAGGCAAATCGGGCCTTGAATAGTAGGCTGAGAAGTGCGTTCTGGCTATTAGGTACGACATATATATATATATGTATATATATATGTATATATATATATATGTATATATATATATGTATATATATATATATGTATATGTTATACTCAAATTCTGTCAGTTGAAATGTAACCAATCACAGGCAAGTAGGCCTCTGACGTCATGCCAGACAGAGGAGCATCAAGCATGCTCCCAGCAGCCTCAGTTATCCTCACAGACCCAGAGTAGGTGGACCTCGGCTGGCCAGTTATACACCTGTTTGCCTCACTCAATAAATATATACAGAAGCGACTACTGTGTCTACATTCAACCCGAACAAGGCAAACGAATACTGGTAGCAGCAGTGGGATCCAGAAATTTTTTCTGGAAGCAAAAGTTCCAGTACCCAGCATCGCCTCGTGTTCCAGCCAAAACCGCCGCCACCGCCACCGCCATAAGCCGCCATCCTGCCACCCACGCATCAAATATTGTGCCAGACCGGGGTCCTGCCATCAACCACTACTCCAGGCTAACGTTTTAGAAGTAAGGGTCAATATTTTCCTGTGAGAACTCTCACTCATCAGTGAGGAGGAAGGAAGCTTCCCGCGCCAGCCATTTTTGAACCTCGCGCCACCACGTGGGAACCACCTATTACACCCACCACCACCACCACCGCCACCCAAGCTGACAGTATCAAGCTTCGTGAGGGTGCAAGCTACTGCAATCGTCGTCAGCCATCGTCGCAGGTATCAACTGGTTATTCCATCGTCGCAATATTGTCGTCGTCAGAATTTATCTTCGTGCCTCTAGCCTGAACAGTGTGGGGTCCCTGAGTCTCGCGCCACCGCCGCCAGGAGCGCTGCCGTCGCATCCAGTTTGTAAACACGCCTCACATGGGCCTCTTCAGATCTTCACGACGCTTCTCCTACTTTGGCTACTGGTGATCCTCATAAATTACAACCCTGAGATAAGTAATTGCTAGTTGAGAACAACGTGCCAAGTGTTAAAAAGTGACTTATGTAATAATTCCCATAATATCCTGTGAATTAACCATTCAGTGACTTGTTAAATATTGGAGCTGGTTCAGTACTGCACTCCCCACAGTTTTCCTGTGTGATTTCAACATTCCTGCTTCTTACAGTAATTTCATTGAATTTTAATTGTTCTCCTAGAGTGTTATTGGTAAATTCAAATTCCAGTGAATTAAGAAATCCTTGTTTTAGTAGCAGTTAAGGATTTGTGCAATATAATTTTTTTTTAATTTCTCCAGACCTAACTTGAAATTTATCCTTTAAGCATTTTATTTTAAACTTTTACCATAGGAGTTATATACATTCCTGTGTCCAGTTTATGTGCTACATCCATATTTCTTGCATTGCCACTTGTTGTGTTGAATCTTTTTAATGAAATTTTGCAATTGCATTTCCCAGTTTTTATTCTAAATTGCTGTGCTTAGTCTGGTTTAATTAATTTACATACATCTAATTCCAGTCATTTTTTAATGAAAGATTGCTAAATTTAGTTTACAATTGCTTGTTCTTGATTATTTTCTTGCCTAGCCCAATTTAATAATTTTATTTCTGCCATTTTTACTTTAGCCAAGTTGATATTTTTTGTGTTTATTTTTGTGTATACTATTTCTGATGCCAGGTGCACTTAATTATAATCTGCGTTCAAATATTACTTCCACGGCTGTGACAATGCCTACCACTGTTGAAACCCCTTCAGAATCAATGGGAACAGTTGCTCGTCCCAATGGCCAGAGATCAGCTCAGGAAATGGCTATTCCTCTTTTTGCTGGGGAATCGCGTTTATTAGAATCATGGTTTAGTAAGGTTGAAGCGAAAACAGTTGCACGTTTTTCTAAGCCTACTGATGCCGAATACTTAGCAATTGCACGGTCAGCCGTGGACACAACCAAAGGTGATGCACGTTTTGTTGTTGATGAGAAAGCCATTGTTAGCCTTCAGTCTTGGCCTGAATTTAAGGATTTCTTTCGCCGTCGCTTTGTTAATAAAGGAGACCTTGACCCATATAGGTTAGTCAAGAAAATTGCCAATGCCACCATGCAGCCTGGTGAATCGTTTAATGCGTTTACTAGCCGTCTCGATCAGTATCTGTATGCCTTAGTTTCTGCTATGAATAATTCAACTTGGTTAGATAAAGACAATAATCTGTCCCCTGAGGCTATGGCCAAAATGATAGCATTTGGTACTTTAATGCATTTTGCCCCCGAGCATACAAAACCAATCGTTGAGCAACAAAATTTTGGTGTTAAACATGAAATTGGTGAAGTGTTTGAGGCTATTAACAATGCCGCTGATAAACTAGCTCCCCGAAGTGCTCAACTGTTGCCACCCTCTGATGCTGTAAATGTAGTTACAAGTTCTCAGCATCCTCCCACAAATTCTCAAAACTCTTGGTCGCAGAAGCGTACCCATGCTCGTAGCCCCCAGTCAAATTCGCCGCCTCATAAAATGCCGAAACGCCATAGTCCACAACCATCCACTCCCTCATGTTGGCATTGTGGTAAGAGTAACCACCTTGCAAGGGACTGTTGGTCCGCCCCTAGATCATCACCTCCTAGACAATTCTCTCGGCCCCCTCATCAATCTAATCATTCTAGGCTTCCATATTGCACGTACCATAAACAAGTTGGTCACCACACTGCGGATTGTAGAGCTAGGCAAAGGACATCTCCACCTCGTAACTCCCATGGTCAGTCTTGGCGAGGCTCACAGCGTCCAAGACATTATCAGAACTCTCGTAATTACAACTCCCAGCCCAGCTATAATGCAACTTCAAATTATAATGCTCAGTCACAGAATGCTGGAGCTCAGAATGTTCACTCCATGTCGTCGGGAAACCCCCAAGGCCATCCGCTAACCAATTCAAGCTAGCCAATCCTAGTGCCCTCCCTGTGTATTCAGTAGCTACCCAAAATAGATTTGGACACTTGACAGAGGAGGACACTGACTCTAAACCAGTTGTAGATGTTGACGGATCCACAGTAAATTTGACACAAACAAGACGCAGATATCCCAGACAACATAAGTCAAAAATAGTAACTTGTCCAGTCTCAAGTGATGGTCCCCTTGTATCAGCCATTGTACATGGTAGAGTTTTAAAAGTTTTTCTTGACTCGGGTGCAAAAATTAATATTGTCAAGCCCTCAGCTCTTAGAGACATTGAAAGTATGCACCCTACTATTTTAAAACAGTCACACATACCTTTTCTAAGTGGTATTTCAGGAAATAAAGTAAAAGTTCAGGGTGAAATTGACCTCCCACTCAAGTTCAATGATGTCACATTGTCTATAACATGTTTAGTTGTTGACATTATTCATTTTCCTGGAGACATTCTCTTAGGTCTGTACACCATGATTGATGAAAATATTGCATTGTTTCCCCATCGTTGGAACATAAGTATCAAAGACCACGTCATACCCTTGTGTAGCATGTATCGACAGGGCCACGAGTTCAACCTTCAATCAGATTATGTTAATTTTGTTGACACCCGCCTTGCTAGCGTAGGTTTGTCAGATCATTGTCGTGGTAGCATACCCGAGAAAACAGGCACTCGATTGAAGCATAGTAGTTGTACAGTTGTTAAGGAGAATGAGTATCGGGACTTTCTGGAAGGGGACGCCCTAACGGATTCTCGTTGTCTCGCTCGCCTGGCAGCTTCCATCTCTGAAGTCAGTGGTTCCACGGCTACTGACACTGTGCTACACCCTCATTCTCTCACCAGAATAAGAGTTAAGGTTCAGGGAGTGCCTGAGTTGTCGGATGTGATTGCGGAAAGTGAAACATGTAAAGTGAATGGTACATTTGTTGAACCCTCCTGGCACACAGTGCAGGATGGTACTGTCTCACTTTTTATCGCGAACACAAGTAATGCCGATATCCATCTCCAGTCTGGTACCCATGTTGTAGATTTTGCCCATTACTCGTTACCGGTGCGAGTTGTGGATGATGTCTCCATGGATCATACTGTTTGTACACTCACACCAGGAGAACAGGGATCTCAGCCAGAGGTGCAAGCGCAACACCTCAGTCCTACTGATTTTCCTGACTCTGTGGCTCAGCTTTTGGAAATTTTGAACAGGAATAGAGCTGTTGTTGCTCTACCAGGAGAAAAATTAGGTCTCACTCCTCTCATTACACATAAAATTCCCCTTGAACAAGGAACTACGCCTATTTATGTACCAGCTTACCGTCTTCCCCATTCTCAGAGAGCAGAAGCAGATAGACTTGTAGAAGAAATGTTACAGAGTGATGTAATTGAATCGAGTAATTCGCCATGGAACGCTCCATTGATTCTTGTACCAAAGCGAGATGGGACGTGGAGACCTGTAATCGATTATCGCAAGCTTAACAGAGTAACAATACCTGATCGTTTCCCACTTCCAGTTCTCAATGATTTGTTGCAAAGTATTGGTCGAAACAAAGTATTCTCAACGTTAGATTTGTTGCAGGGATTCTGGCAAATCCCCCTTGATGAGGAAAGTAAACAATTGACAGCCTTTAGTACTCCCAATGGTCATTTTCATTTCAAAAGAATGCCATTTGGTTTGCGTAGTAGTCCAATAACCTTTTCACGGCTCATGACAAATCTATTTCGTAGATTGATAGGAAGTACGCTTCTAGTTTACCTTGATGATCTCATAATCATGTCGCAAGATGTTCAGACTCATTTCCAGAACCTTGAAAAGGTACTTGCAAAGCTCGCTGAAGCTAATTTAAAAATAAAGCTTGCAAAATGTTCATTTTTAAAGCAAAAGATTAATTTCCTAGGTCATACAGTTACACCTTCAGGTATTACATTGAATGAATCAAAAATTATTGCTGCCCGTGATTTTCCAACACCTCGTACCGCAGAAGCCGTAAGACAGTTCACAGGTCTTGTAGGATTTTATCGTTCATTTATTGCTGGATTCTCTATTATAGCCGCTCCGCTTTACAAGTTGCAAAGAAAAGATGAACCCTTTGTTTGGGGAGAGGCCCAGGATCAGTCATTCAAAAAACTCAAAGCAGCCTTGATTTCGTCACCTGTCCTTAGGTACCCAGATTTTTCTAAACCTTTTACGTTGGTTACAGATGCTAGTGACATAGGTCTAGGTGCTGCATTACTTCAAACAGAAGGTCACAGAGATCACGCAATAGCTTATGCTAGCCGTACTTTATCTAAAGAAGAGAAAAATTATAGTGCAACAGAACGAGAAGCCTTGGCAGTTGTTTGGGCACTTAAACATTTTAAGGATACAATTTATAATTACCCAGTTCATGTTCTTACAGATCACCAACCATTAATTCCCTTGTTCAAAAATAAGAATCCAGTTGGAAAGTTTGCTAGATATCTGCTCACAATTCAAGAATTCAATCCCACATTTGGATATATTCCAGGAAAGCAAAATGTTGTAGCGGATGCGTTTTCTCGACACGTAGCTGCGATTCAGTTAAATTACCCAGCATTAGATGCTACAGTAGTAGAAACGGAACAAAGACAAGACCCCATATGGGCACCCGTCATTAAATTTTTGACTAAGCAAGACACTCGCCCGATTCATAAACCACCAGTACCATTGAAAGAACTAGTTATGTTGGACAGTTTACTGTGTAGAGTAGTAAAGCTAGGGACAGCCTCGAGGAAATGTTGTCAGTTAGTTGTTCCAGCTGTCTTGGTACCAACTGTGTTAAAAATTATCCATGATGCTCCTGCAAGTGCACATCCAGGAAAGGATCGTACACTCCAACAAGGTCGATTGAAATATTTTTGGCCAAAAATGGCTAAGGAGATTGCTCATTATGTTGACAGATGTTTAACTTGTTTACAGCACAAGGGACATGTTTCAGGACCTAATCCAATTCAGGTGTACCCAGCAACTAAAGCTCCTTGGGAACGAATATCGATGGATTTATTGACAAATTTTGCGGAAACAGAGAAAGGGAACAAACATTTGCTTGTAATGGTCGATAATTTTTCACGGTTTTGCGAACTAGTTCCTATCCCGAACAAAACAGCAGAAACCATAGCCAGCGCATTCCATGACCAAATAATTTGTAGATATAGTATGCCTAAAGTAATCCTTTCAGATAATGGTCCGGAATTCAGTAATAGTATTCTAACTAGCTTGTGTGATTTATATAACATCAAAAAATGTAGCATCATGCCTTATCATCCGGCAAGTAATGGACTAGCTGAACGTACTAACAGGAAAGTGTTAGATGCCTTGAGAGTCACGTTGAATTTTGATAACAACAATTGGGATGATTTTATACCCTTAATTCAGTGTGCTATAAATTCTTCAATTAATGTTTCTACTGGTGACACACCTCACGCTATTCTTTATGGTACAGATAAGATCCTCCCTAATGAATTGATTAACGTACCTCCTACTCCCTTATATAACGTAGATGATTTTGTTCAAGTGAAGCGTAGACAAATGCAATTAGTATTCAAGAAAATACGAGAACAACTGTCCAAAGCAACAGCCGAGTTCACTCTAGCAAGGAATGCACGAGCTAAACCCAATAAAATAACTATTGGATCTGTAGTAATGATACTTAACCAACACAGGTCTGGTCCTATGTACAAGTTAACTAAGAAATTTTTGGGTCCATATAAGGTAATCGAGCTTATTAAAGGTAACAAATACAGACTTAAGAACTTGTTAACAGGAGAGTATATAAATGAACATTTAGACCACATGAAGTTAGCTAAAATGACTGTTGACGAGACTGATGAGGAAGATGACAATGAACTTACCCAGACAGATACTCCTACTCGGACACCACCTCCTGTGGTTGACAGACCACTGGATGTTCAGCAACCCCATACTAGC
>NC_091216.1:12760955-12780955 GCF_040958095.1 Procambarus clarkii | reverse complement strand
ATATATTTACTGGTTCCATGTGGTGTGGTCTGATGGCCGGTGTGATGCCAGTTGCTGTCCAGGAAACCACTCTCAACCACCAGGTAGTGTCTAGACTGTAGGGGCACTTATTAATATATATTGAACGGAATAGAGTACTTTCAACGTAATACAAGAACTTTCAAATCCAGGGATACCATCACAATGGTTGTATTATTCAAATCACTTGTGTTGTACCGAGTACTGCTCAGTACTCACTTCCCCCTTCAGAGCAGGAGAGATTGCTGAAATAGAGGGAATACAGAGAACATACACGGCACGCATAGACGAGATAAAACACCTAAATTATTGGGATCGTCTCAAAGCTCTCCAAATGGTCGTCTCAAAGCTCTCTCTCTAGAAAGGAGACGAGAGAGAGACCAAATAATATACACATGGAAAATACTGGAGGGCCAGGTCCCAAATCTACACAGTAAAATAACAACATATTGGAGTGAACGATATGGAAGAAAATGCAGAATAGAACCAGTGAAGAGCAGAGGTGCCATAGGCACAATCAGAAAACACTGTATAAACATCAGAGGTCCGCGGTTGTTCAACGTCCTCCCAGCGTTGGAACAACCGTTGACTTCTTGAAGAAAACTATCTAGTTTTCTCTTGAAATGCCGGACCAACCGGGCTGTGGTGGGTATGTTGGCCTGCGGGCCGCTCCAAGCAACAGCCTGGTGGACCAAACTCTCACAAGTCAAGCCAGGCCTCGGGCCGGGCTTGGGGAGTAGAAGAACTCCCAGAACCCCATCAACCAGGTATCATTCAGAGTATCAAGACTATTGGTATGAAACAAAATATAATAGTCTGGCAGCACTTCACAAGTTGTCAACATCAAATGAGGGACCAAGACTGTTCAACACCCTCTGAACATAACTCGATAACCACCTCTAAAGGATATGTGATCAACCAGGCTGTGATTCATTCACCAGACTGCGAGGAGCGGTCATTAAATAGCTGGCCAAACCGCCTAGTTTGCCTTGGGAAGCTGTGGAGTCCATTTTTAGCCTCCCAGACGGCGTCGTAACTATATTTAGTCATTCATAATGTGATTTATATTCATTATTTAGGAACGTGTATGGCATTATGTAGCTAGCAATGTACTACTGGAGGAGTTGCCGTGGCAGACGAATGCCATGGGCTGTACCGGGTGGCAGGAGCCAGGTGGTGGTAGGTATGATATGTGCTTGTGGTCCCTGGTTGTGGTCCCTAGTTGTGGTCCCTGGTTGTGGTCCCTTACTCTGCCCCCTCTGTATTGTAAAGATGGTTGTGTGTAAGTGTTATGGCGGCGGGTCTTTGTATCACTACCTTGATGCCTGACCTGGCTAAGGCCTTTTTTTTCAGGGATATTCCTGCGCGGGTCCTAAGCCTCTGGCTGGCCCACTAAGTGTTGCTTGTTTCTGTTTTACTTGGGCGGAGTATGAGTATTTATGACTCGTATGGTCGCTTCAGTACGATTTTGCCCCATGTGTTTAACAACTTCTGCTCTGTTGAATCTAAGTTGAAATCTTAATGGGTTTGTAACTGTGCACTGTATTAGGTAATGTTCCAGTGGTCTGTTGGTAAGGCGTGTTGACCTCCGCGTGACCTGGCTAAGGTAGGTTGACCTCCAAGTGACCTCCACTGACCTGTGTATCGCCAGCCTCTTCTGACTTGCTTCACCGTACAAGATACAAAGACCTAACCAGACACGCAAGAAACCAAGCCACCCACCAAGCGTGAGAGATGCCACTTTTCAAGAGGACTTTGGAATGTGTACGTTTGGGGAGCGTAACGCGGACAACGAGAGGCACCAGTTCAGAGGACGGGCGGGCGGGCTGCAGTAACTAGCGCAGTTGACCCGCACCCAATTGATCCCCAGTTTGATTCCTGGGCATGGAGAAAATTGTTGGGTAAGATGCAATAGACCCCAAGCCTGTGTTTACTGCGTAAGTCGAGCCAATCGGGTGGTGTGGTTCGCATCCTGTGGGGGGGGGGGGGGGGGTCATGGCCTTGGCCTAGGTGGACGTGGATGAGGCTTTACATACAGGCTTTACGATATCGACCTCGCCCTCCGCGGACACAGTGACCTTCGCGCCAAGATGACGAGCTCCTGCTGCGACCTTGAGACGTTTCCCGACCCGTGATCGCCGTGACGGGGCTGTCCACAACCGTATCTTCAGCAGCGCCAAGACTCTCTATGACATAAACTTGTGAGGTGTTGGCGTCTTGCCTGGAGCATACCTGGAGAGGGTTCTGGGAGTTCTTCTACACTAGCTGACATTGTTTTATTTATTTATTTATTTATTCATATACAAGATGGTACATTGGGGATGAACAGAACATAGAAATTGAGTTGATTTTATATTCTTGTAAAGCCACTAGCATGCATAATGTTTTGGGCAAATCCTTAAACTAACAGATAATTTTAGACAATTCACAGCAAAATTGACAAAAAAATGTTTACAGATACTTTACAGCTTTACTATACAGGTACAGATAATTTTAAGTAGAATAATTACAACAAATCGTCAAAAATGTTTACAGGAACAGTGCAAGAACTTTTGACACAAAAGCAGATTAGAATAATACACAATAATAACAATACACAACAATTGTAACTATAAGGTGTGAAGGATAGATGAAATTGTTTATGTAATAATCTAAGATGAGGTCTGATAAAGACCTTTTGTGCCCTCTGTAATGCTTTTTGCGCTACCGCTCACAGGATGAGTATGGGGTGAACAATAAACTAGCCGCCTTCGGCGGCAACAATCAAATCAAATTCTACTCCTCCAAGCCCGGTCTGAGGGCAGGCTTGTCTTGTAATAATTTGTCTTGAGGCGCTGTCTAGTCTGCCTGTGTTGAAGAAGAGACTGGAGGCTCCCGAGGGAAGGAAGGAAGGAGGGGAGCTACGGCCGAGACAAGGGAAGAAAGTGGCCAGTTAACGATAATTTTCTGAGCGTCTGAACTAAGGGGCGCCGGGCCTGGTGCCTCATATTGATTCACCCAGCTCCTGATACCCGGCGGTCCTCCTGCTGCTCCTGCTGCTGCTGCTGCCTGGTCTTAAAACTGGACTTGTGCTCATTCCCTGCACGATTCAGTTATTCTCGACATTTACCATGATGGGTTTTGGTGTAGTTTATACTGTTGGTTGGTGCGTGGTAGTGGTGGTGGGGACGGCCCCTGGGGTTGGTCACCACCCTCCCTCCGCCACCCTCCCTCCACCATCTGTTATAACACTGGCCGTAGCTGGTGACTCTTGTATATACTGAATCACCCTAAACGTTACATGCTGCCATTTTGGCGGGCGACAGAAAGGGCTGGCGCCAGATAGGGCAGGCCCCAGCTAGGGCTGGTGCCAGATAGGGCAGGCCCCAGCTAGGGCTGGCGCCAGATAGGGCAGGCCCCAGCTAGGGCTGGCGCCAGATAGGGCAGGCCCCAGCTAGGGCTGGCGCCAGATAGGGCAGGCCCCAGCTAGGGCTGGCGCCAGATAACCTTCCCCTCCCTCCTTAATCGTTTTCCCTACCTCAACAATCACCTGATAGCTACACGGCCCCTCGAATGCATCCCCTAAGGCTCCTCCCCCCCCCCTCCCCCACGAAACACGCACTATCATCTCCCTCCCCCATTCCTTCACCGATTTTGAGATGATAGTAAGCACGAAACACGAATAAGTCTTTTATTTTGCTATTATGTCTTGAGAGTTTGTGGGTCGGTGATGGATGGGTCCGTTGCCCCATCAGCCCTCTAAAGGGCTCTTAATATTATTACAAGTATACCCTTCTTTTTAACTCTTAATATTATTAAAAGTATACCGTTCTTAAGTTCAGAGACTTAGATATTTAAATATATTTGGAGCTGGAAAAAGTGTACCCATTGGCCAATTGTATTTTTTTTTTATTTCCAAATTTTTCGTCGGCTGCTGTATTGGTTACCCTGCGATGATTTCGGGGCTCAACGTCCCCCGCGGCCCAGTCCCCGACCAGGCCTCTTTGGTCAGTACGTTTTCTATAAAATAAATAACATGAATAACAGTGGCATTGAAAACAACTGTGTGAAAAGTGGAGAAAACTGTGGAAAACTGGAAAAAGTGGAAAACAACTGTGTGAAAAGTCCAAGGTCATGTTCAGGCCTTGGGTGTTGAAAATGTTAATGGAGGGCCTGACGGCTAAGTGAACAGCGCTCGGAATTCGTAATCCTGAGGTTTCGGGTTCGATCCCTGGCGGAGGCGGAAACAAATGGTCAATCCTGATGCATCTGTTCACCTAGCAGTTAATAGTCACCTGGGAATTACACAGCTGCTACGGGCTGCTTCCTGGGGATGTGTAACAAATAGAAGGCCTGGTCGAGACCGGGCCGCGGGGACGCAAAGCCCCGAAATCGCCTCAAGATTACCTGAAGATTCTAGTTGATTGGTCCTTGTTTCCTAACGCAGCGGCGCTGGAGGGTCACAGTAAGGGAGCCTTCTGGCCCTTCACATGACGGAAAAAGTTCCATTTAGGCCTACGGAGTTAAAAAAATAATAGTGTGTGCATTCCTTCCCCGTGTCGAGGGCCGTTATAGGGAGCAGGTCGGCTGAGCGGACAGCACGCTGTACTTGTGATCCTGTGGTCCCGGGTTCGATCCCGGGCGCCGACGAGAAACAA
This sequence comes from Procambarus clarkii, assembly GCF_040958095.1. Taxonomy (NCBI): domain Eukaryota; kingdom Metazoa; phylum Arthropoda; class Malacostraca; order Decapoda; family Cambaridae; genus Procambarus; species Procambarus clarkii. The sequence goes on along the minus strand of NC_091216.1, from coordinate 12,776,300 downwards.
TGGGCAGAGTTTTTTTTCACCCTATGCCCCTGTTACCTAGCAGTAAAATAGGTACCTGGGTGTTAGTCAGCTGTCACGGGCTGCTTCCTGGGGGTGGAGGCCTGGTCGAGGACCGGGCCGCGGGGACACTAAAGCCCCGAAATCATCTCAAGAAGATAACCTCAAGAAGGGCCCAGAGACTGAAGGTGGAGCCAGCCATATAGTTCCTTAAACGGTGGGTATGGCCCTGTCTGCCCCCCGGCCCTCTCCTGGCCTCTCAGGGAATATTGATTAACCCGTCTCTCTCTCTCTCTTGTTTAGCCCTCCTCTCTCTCACGGCTTGGTTAGCCCTCCTCTCTCTCTCACGGCTTGGTTAGCCCTCCTCTCTCTCTCACGGCTTGGTTAGCCCTCCTCTCTCACGGCTTGGTTAGCCCTCCTCTCTCTCTCACGGCTTGGTTAGCCCTCCTCTCTCTCTCACGGCTTGGTTAGCCCTCCTCTCTCTCTCTCTCTCTTGTTTAGCCCTCCTCTCTCTCACGGCTTGGTTAGCCCTCCTCTCTCTCTCCCACGGCTTGGTTAGCCCTCCTCTCTCTCACGGCTTGGTTAGCCCTCCTCTCTCTCTCCCACGGCTTGGTTAGCCCTCCTCTCTCTCTCCCACGGCTTGGTTAGCCCTCCTCTCTCTCTCTCACGGCTTGGTTAGCCCTCCTCTCTCTCTCTCACGGCTTGGTTAGCCCTCCTCTCTCTCTCCCACGGCTTGGTTAGCCCTCCTCTCTCTCTCTCACGGCTTGGTTAGCCCTCCTCTCTCTCACGGCTTGGTTAGCCCTCCTCTCTCTCTCCCACGGCTTGGTTAGCCCTCCTCTCTCTCTCTCCCACGGCTTGGTTAGCCCTCCTCTCTCTCTCTCACGGCTTGGTTAGCCCTCCTCTCTCTCTCTCACGGCTTGGTTAGCCCTCCTCTCTCTCTCTCCCACGGCTTGGTTAGCCCTCCTCTCTCTCTCCCACGGCTTGGTTAGCCCTCCTCTCTCTCTCACGGCTTGGTTAGCCCTCCTCTCTCTCTCTCACGGCTTGGTTAGCCCTCCTCTCTCTCTCTCACGGCTTGGTTAGCCCTCCTCTCTCTCTCTCACGGCTTGGTTAGCCCTCCTCTCTCTCTCTCACGGCTTGGTTAGCCCTCCTCTCTCTCTCTCACGGCTTGGTTAGCCCTCCTCTCTCTCTCCACGGCTTGGTTAGCCCTCCTCTCTCTCTCACGGCTTGGTTAGCCCTCCTCTCTCTCTCTCACGGCTTGGTTAGCCCTCCTCTCTCTCTCACGGCTTGGTTAGCCCTCCTCTCTCTCTCTCACGGCTTGGTTAGCCCTCCTCTCTCTCTCTCACGGCTTGGTTAGCCCTCCTCTCTCTCTCACGGCTTGGTTAGCCCTCCTCTCTCTCTCTCACGGCTTGGTTAGCCCTCCTCTCTCTCTCTCACGGCTTGGTTAGCCCTCCTCTCTCTCTCTCACGGCTTGGTTAGCCCTCCTCTCTCTCTCTCACGGCTTGGTTAGCCCTCCTCTCTCTCTCTCACGGCTTGGTTAGCCCTCCTCTCTCTCTCTCACGGCTTGGTTAGCCCTCCTCTCTCTCTCTCACGGCTTGGTTAGCCCTCCTCTCTCTCTCTCACGGCTTGGTTAGCCCTCCTCTCTCTCTCTCACGGCTTGGTTAGCCCTCCTCTCTCTCTCTCACGGCTTGGTTAGCCCTCCTCTCTCTCTCTCACGGCTTGGTTAGCCCTCCTCTCTCTCTCTCACGGCTTGGTTAGCCCTCCTCTCTCTCTCTCACGGCTTGGTTAGCCCTCCTCTCTCTCTCTCTCACGGCTTGGTTAGCCCTCCTCTCTCTCTCTCACGGCTTGGTTAGCCCTCCTCTCTCTCTCTCACGGCTTGGTTAGCCCTCCTCTCTCTCTCTCACGGCTTGGTTAGCCCTCCTCTCTCTCTCTCACGGCTTGGTTAGCCCTCCTCTCTCTCTCTCACGGCTTGGTTAGCCCTCCTCTCTCTCTCTCACGGCTTGGTTAGCCCTCCTCTCTCTCTCCTCACGGCTTGGTTAGCCCTCCTCTCTCTCTCCTCACGGCTTGGTTAGCCCTCCTCTCTCTCTCTCCACGGCTTGGTTAGCCCTCCTCTCTCTCTCTCACGGCTTGGTTAGCCCTCCTCTCTCTCTCTCACGGCTTGGTTAGCCCTCCTCTCTCTCTCTCACGGCTTGGTTAGCCCTCCTCTCTCTCTCTCTCACGGCTTGGTTAGCCCTCCTCTCTCTCTCTCTCACGGCTTGGTTAGCCCTCCTCTCTCTCTCTCTCACGGCTTGGTTAGCCCTCCTCTCTCTCTCTCTCACGGCTTGGTTAGCCCTCCTCTCTCTCTCTCTCACGGCTTGGTTAGCCCTCCTCTCTCTCTCTCCACGGCTTGGTTAGCCCTCCTCTCTCTCTCTCTCACGGCTTGGTTAGCCCTCCTCTCTCTCTCTCTCACGGCTTGGTTAGCCCTCCTCTCTCTCTCTCACGGCTTGGTTAGCCCTCCTCTCTCTCTCTCACGGCTTGGTTAGCCCTCCTCTCTCTCTCACGGCTTGGTTAGCCCTCCTCTCTCTCTCTCACGGCTTGGTTAGCCCTCCTCTCTCTCTCTCTCTCTCACGGCTTGGTTAGCCCTCCTCTCTCTCTCTCTCTCACGGCTTGGTTAGCCCTCCTCTCTCTCTCTCTCTCACGGCTTGGTTAGCCCTCCTCTCTCTCTCTCTCTCACGGCTTGGTTAGCCCTCCTCTCTCTCTCCCACGGCTTGGTTAGCCCTGCTCTTGGTCTCAGGCATTTGATTGTTAGCGAGGAGGAGTGACTTAATATACAGTACTCATTCACTCACGGTAAATATGACTTCAGAATCATGAGAGCATATAAGAGGCTAATATGGCGGAGGGGCGTGTGCCGGTGGGCGTGTGGGTGTGTTGGGGGGCGTGTGGGTGTGTTGAGGGCGTGTGGGTGTGTTGGGGGGCGTGTGGGTGTGTTGGGGGGCGTGTGGGTGTGTTGGGGGGCGTGTGGGTGTGTTGAGGGCGTGTGGGTGTGTTGGGGGGCGTGTGGGTGTGTTGGGGGGCGTGTGGGTGTGTTGGGGGGCGTGTGGGTGTGTTGAGGGGCGTGTGGGTGTGTTGGGGGCGTGTGGGTGTGTTGGGGGGCGTGTGGGTGTGTTGGGGGGCGTGTGGGTGTGTTGAGGGCGTGTGGGTGTGTTGGAGGGCGTGTGGGTGTGTTGGAGGGCGTGTGGGTGTGTTGGGGGGCGTGTGGGTGTGTTGAGGGCGTGTGGGTGTGTTGGGGGGCGTGTGGGTGTGTTGGAGGGTGTGTGGGGGGCGTGTGGGTGTGTTGGAGGGCGTGTGGGTGTGTTGGGGGGCGTGTGGGTGTGTTGGAGGGCGTGTGGGTGTGTTGGGGGGCGTGTGGGTGTGTTGGAGGGTGTGTGGGGGGGCGTGTGGGTGTGTTGGAGGGTGTGTGGGTGTGTTGGAGGGCGTGTGGGTGTGTTGAGGGCGTGTGGGTGTGATGGGGGCGTGTGGGTGTGTTGGAGGGCGTGTGGGTGTGTTGGAGGGCGTGTGGGTGTGTTGGGGGGCGTGTGGGTGTGTTGGGGGCGTGTGGGTGTGTTGGAGGGCGTGTGGGTGTGTTGGGGGGCGTGTGGGTGTGTTGGGGGCGTGTGGGTGTGTTGGAGGGCGTGTGGGTGTGTTGGAGGGCGTGTGGGTGTGTTGGGGGGCGTGTGGGTGTGTTGAGGGCGTGTGGGTGTGTTGGGGGCGTGTGGGTGTGTTGGGGGCGTGTGGGTGTGTTGGAGGGCATGTGGGTGTGTTGGGGGCGTGTGGGTGTGTTGGGGGCGTGTGGGTGTGTTGGGGGCGTGTGGGTGTGTTGGAGGGCGTGTGGGTGTGTTGGAGGGCGTGTGGGTGTGTTGGAGGGCGTGTGGGTGTGTTGAGGGCGTGTGGGTGTGTTGGGGGCGTGTGGGTTTGTTGGAGGGCGTGTGGGTGTGTTGGAGGGCGTGTGGGTGTGTTGGGGGCGTGTGGGTGTGTTGGAGGGCGTGTGGGTGGGCATGTGGGTGTGTTGGGGGGCGTGTGGGTGTGTTGGGGGCGTGTGGGTGTGGGGGGGGGGGCGTGTGGGTGTGTTGGGGGGCATGTGGGCGTGTGTTGGGGGTGGGGGGAGAGTTTGGTGGGGTGTGTGGACATGGAGATATTAAACATCTGTTTCTTGTATGCAACAATCAAGGCATAATACTGTTGGTTACCGTTCTCTCTCAACACCAACTGTGCGAGTATTGTTGTCTGTGGGGCCAGCACGGCCCGGGGTGTTGACGGTGTAGGCCTACCAGAGGCCGCACTCACGCAGAGAAAGCTGAGCACCGGCAAATGGCGGTTAGGCGCGGCCTTAGAGAAAGTACCGGTCGCTTTCTCTGGCAGAACATGGCTGCAGGGTGGCATGGATGGTTGGGGGGGGGGGTTATGGATGGTTGGGGGGACGGGGGGGTTATGGATGGTTGGGGGGGGTGGTATGGATGGTTGGGGGGGTGGTATGGATGGTTGGGGGGGTGGTATGGATGGTTGGGGGGGTGGTATGGATGGTTGGGGGGGTGGTATGGATGGTTGGGGGGGTGGTATGGATGGTTGGGGGGAGGGGGGTGGTATGGATGGTTGGGGGGAGTGGTATGGATGGTTGGGGGGGTGGTATGGATGGTTGGGGGGGGTATGGATGGTTGGGGGGGGGTGGCATGGATGGTTGGGGGGTGGCATGGATGGTTTGGGGGGGGGTGGTATGGATGGTTGGGGGGTGGTATGGTTGGGGGGTGGTATGGTTGAGGGGGTGGTATGGATGGTTAGGGGGGGTGGTATGGATGGTTGGGGGGGTGGTATGGATGGTTGGGGGGTGGCATGGATGGTTGGGGGGTGGTATGGATGGTTGGGGGGGTGGCATGGATGGTTGGGGGGTGGCATGGATGGTTGGGGGGTGGCATGGATGGTTGCGGGGTGGTATGGATGGTTGAGGGGTGGCATGGATGGTTGGGGGGGTGGTATGGATGGTTGGGGGGGTGGATGGTTGGGGGGTGGTATGGATGGTTGGGGGGTGGTATGGATGGTTGGCAGGGTGGCATGGATGGTTGGGGGGGGTGGTATGGATGGTTGGGGGGTGGTATGGATGGTTGGGGGGTGGTATGGATGGTTGGGGGGGTGGCATGGATGGTTGGGGGGTGGTATGGATGGTTGGGGGGGTGGCATGGATGGTTGGGGGGTGGTATGGATGGTTGGGGGGTGGTATGGATGGTTGGCGGGGTGGCATGGATGGTTGGCGGGGTGGCATGGATGGTTGGGGGGGCATGGATGGTTGGGGGGTGGCAGGGTTGGTTGGGGGGGTGGCATGGATGGTTGGGGGGTGGTATGGATGGTTGGGGGGTGGTATGGATGGTTGGGGGGGTGGTATGGATGGTTGGCGGGGTGGCATGGATGGTTGGCGGGGTGGCATGGATGGTTGGGGGGTGGTATGGATGGTTGGGGGGTGGTATGGATGGTTGGGGGGGTGGTATGGATGGTTGGGGGGGGTGGATGGTTGGGGGGGTGGCATGGTTGGTTGGGGGGGGTGGCATGGATGGTTGGGGGGTGGCATGGATGGTTGGGGGGGTGGATGGTTGGGGGGGTGGCATGGTTGGTGGGGGGGGTGGCATGGATGGTTGGGGGGGTGGCATGGATGGTTGAGGGGTGGTATGAATGGTTGGCGGGGTGGCATGGATGGTTGGCGGGGTGGCATGGATGGTTGGGGGGGTGGCATGGATGGTTGGGGGGTGGCATGGATGGTTGGGGGGGTGACATGGATGGTTGGGGGGGTGGATGGTTGGGGGTGGTATGGATGGTTGGGGGGGTGGCATGGTTGGTTGGGGGGGTATTGATGGTTGGGGGATGGTATGGATGGTTGGGGGGTGGTATGGATGGTTCGGGGGGTATTGATGGTTCGGGGGTATGGATGGTTGGGGGGTGGGGGTGGTATGGATGGTTGGGGGGTGGTATGGATGGTTCGGGGGGTATTGATGGTTGGGGGTGGTATGGATGGTTCGGGGGGTATTGATGGTTTGGGGGTGGTATGGATGGTTGGGGGGGTGGTATGAATGGTTGGGGGGGTGGTATGGATGGTTGGGGGGGGTGGTATGAATGGTTGGGGGGGTGGTATGGATGTTTGGGGGGTGGTATGGATGGTTGGGGGGTGGTATGGATGGTTGGGGGGTGGTATGGATGGTTGGGGGGGTGGCATGGATGGTTGGGGGGGTATTGATGGTTCGGGGGGTATTGATGGTTCGGGGATGATATGGATGGTTGGGGGGGGTGGTATGGATGGTTGGGGGGGTGGCATGGATGGTTGGGGGGTGGTATGGATGGTTGGGGGGGTGGCATGGTTGGTTGGGGGGGTATTGATGGTTGGGGGGGTGGCATGGTTGGTTGGGGGGGTGGTATGGATGGTTGGGGGGGTGGCATGGATGGTTGGGGGGGTGGCATGGATGGTAGAGGGGTGGTATGGATGGTTGGGGGGTGGTATGGATGGTTGGGGGGTGGTATGGATGGTTGGGGGGTGGTATGGATGGTTGGGGGGTGGTATGGATGGTTGGGGGGGTGGCATGGATGGTTGGGGGGGTGGCATGGATGGTAGGGGGGGTGGTATGGATGGTTGGGGGGTGGTATGGATGGTTGGGGGGGTGGCATGGATGGTTGGGGGGTGGTATGGATGGTTGGGGGGTGGTATGGATGGTTGGGGGGTGGCATGGATGGCTGAGGGGTGGCAATCTACAACAGACTACAGCAGTTTACCTGAAGTTGACAATTGGTGCGAGAACGAGTAGTGTTGAGGGGGGGGGCGGTAAACTAACGCTCTACACCAGCAATGTGAATTTAGGATACCTTGAGGTGATTCCGCGGATCCTCTTCCCCGTGGCCCGGTCTTTGACGAGTTTACCTACCAAAGAGGCCTGGTTAGTGGTCTGGTCAACCAGGCTGTTTGACGCGGCTGCTGGGCAGCCTGACGTACGAATCACAGCCTGGTTGATCAGGTATCCTTTGAAGGTTTGTATTAAGTACTATTCCTCATTAAACGTGTTATTGTCTGTGGCCCGTTGAAGGACCTGATTAACATAAGATTGGAGGTTTGCCGTGTCCTCTATAGTGTCTACTCAGGACAATCCTAGTGTCATCTGCAAAGGATGATACAGAATGTAGTTTGTATCCTTGTCTATGTCTGATATTAGGATGAGGAAAGTACTGGAGCAAGTACGCTACCCTGAGGGACTGAGCTTTTCACGGTGGATGATTCGGATTTTACTGTGTTGACTAGTACACTGGGTTCTGTTAGTTAGGATGTTAAAAGATTCAGCGTCCTATTTTGCCAGTAATTTTTTTTTTGTTTTCAGCGCATTTTGTATGCAGTAACACCTTAGTCACATTTGAAGAAAGTTTTTGTAAAATCTGTATATATATTTCATCAGCGTTTTGCTCATTTTCCTTGGCATCTAAGGTCATGTCACAGTGGCATCTAAGGTCATGTCACAGTGGCATCTAAGGTCATGTCACAGTGGCATCTAAGGTCATGTCACAGTGGCATCTAAGGTCATGTCACAGTGGCATCTAAGGTCATGTCACAGTGGCATCTAAGGTCATGTCACAGTGGCATCTAAGGTCATGTCACAGTGGCATCTAAGGTCATGTCATAGTGGTCTAGTAATTGAGAGGGAGGGAGGCAGGAGCGCCCTGGTCTTAACCTAGGTTGTCCAGGGTTATGTACATGTTGTGATTTCCCGCGTTTTGTGGTCCTGGAGCCAGATTCACGAAAATACTTACGCAAGCACTTACGAACGTGTACATCTTTCCTCAATTTTTGACGGCTTTGGTTACATTTATTAAACAGTTTACAAGCATGAAAACTTGCCAATCAACGATTGTTATTGTTATAAACAGCCTCCTGGTGCTTCGGAGCTCATTAACTGTTTAATAATTGTAAACAAAGCCGCCAAAGATTGAGAAAAGATGTACAGGTTCGTAAGTGCTTTCGTGAATCTGGCCCCTGGTTCTTAACACTCGAATATTTTCATGACGCGTGATGTTACACCTGTCGGTATATAATTTTTCATTTAGTTTATTACCTCCTTTGTGAAGTGACGCTATCTCCATCTCCGCTGTTTTAAGCATGTCAGAGATAACACCAGTATCTAGGCTCCGTCTCCGAAGGAGGTTTAGGGCCCGTGATAGTGATTTTTTACATTTGATGCATTTAATAACAAGGAGCTTTGCGGTACTGCAAATACAAGATATACAGAAGCTACCATGAAGTGGTGTCATGGACCAGTATCCTGGCCCCACTGACTTCGTGCTTCGTGCTCTGGTTCACTAGGCTGTTAGATGCCGCTGTACACAGTCCAACTTTGGAACAACAGCCCAAGTTGACCAGGTATCCTTATGAAGTGTTCATTAAGTTCCACCTTCAACGCCAAAAAGAGGTCGGGTTATTAGGCCTGTATAGAACAAGGGCATGCTGGAGGGAAGGTGTTGAAAGGCCTTGGACCATTACTATTTATTTGAGTACTGCTCAGTACTCGCTTCTCCTTTCAGGGCGAGAATAAATGAACGAACTTTGAGGGGAAAAGCCCCCAAGCCATTACGACTGTGTAGCACTGGGAAGGGGTCAGAATAAGGATTTGGGATAGGACGAGGGGTGGGGGGAAGGAATGGTGCTCAACCATTTGGACGGTCGGGGATTGAACTCCAACCTGCATGACGCGAGACCGTTGCTCTACCGGCCACCCCAAGTGGTTGGGTATTTCAGGGCAGGAGAGATGGGTGAAATAGAGGTAATACAGAGAACATTGGGTCTCCGAGTACCACCAAGGCGGCCAGAGGCGGAGCTGGTGTTGTGGTGATAACATGATGTGAGGGCTGTGGTGCCGTGTTTCCACCCCCAGGGTGGTGGGGTTGTGGTGCTGGGCGAGCCTCTAGCCTGGACAACTTGGGCTCTCTGTGTATCCTGGATGATTTATAGGACTTTTAAATCTGGCTTGTGTGTGTGTGCTGCGTATCCAGACTTATGGCATATTTATGCAGATGGCGGCCCCAGCCGGCTCTGTGCTCCTGGCGGCCCCAGCCGGCTCTGTGCTCGTGGCGGCCCCAGCCGGCTCTGTGCTCCTGGCGGCCCCAGCCGGCTCTATGCTCCTGGCGGCCCCAGCCGGCTCTGTGCTCCTGGCGGCCCCAGCCGGCTCTGTGCTCCTGGCGGCCCCAGCCGGCTCTGTGCTCCTGGCGGCGCTGTGCTCCGGGAGTGTGTTGCACACACTATGTAAACACGTCAGCAGCTCTTGGGTGGCTTAATCTTTATCACTCAATCTAACCTCCCTCCGTCACACGGGAGACATCTCCCGTCACGCAGGGTGCATTCCTCCCGTCACGCAGGTTATCTTGACAGGATTTCGGGGCATGCTTAAGGACCGCGGCCCGGTCCTCAACCAGGCCTCCTTTTTGTTACACTCCCCCCAGGAAACAGCCCGTAGCAGCTGTCTAACTCCCAAGTACCTATTTACTGCTAGGTGAACAGAAGCATCAGGGTGAAAGAAACGGCCCATTTTGTTTCCGCCTCCACTGGAGATGGAACCCGGAACTTCAGGACTACGAACCCGAAGCGCTGTCCACTCAGCTGTCAGGCCCCCATAACGTCACTGTTAAGATAAGGACACCCTTAAGTTGACGGTTTTCTTGAGGATGGGAGACGCTAGGAAAAAAGCCTGCCCCCCCCCCCCCCCCCCCCACGGGAGCAACGCGCCCCGCTCCTGTGCCAGGTAAGTCCACTACGGGCTCACCATAGCCCGTGCTACTTGGAACTTTTTGTTCCCAGTAGCTGAATGTTGGACAACAACGGGAGCGACGCAGCACAGTGGGAGGAGTGCTGGTGGTAACATCCTGGTGGAGGCTTATAATGGAGGCGTGAGGTGTTCTCCCGTGGGCGGTGGTGTGTGCCGGCGGGGAGGGAGGTTGATGAGTGATGAAGATTAAGCCACCCAAAAGGTGGCACGGGCATGAATAGCCCGTAAGTGGAGGCCTTTTTGAGCCATTACCAGTATCAAGAGCTGATACTGGAGATCTGTGGAGGTGCGACTGTACCCTGCGTGACGGGAGACGTCTCCCGTGTGAGGGAGGGAGGTTAGATTGATTGATAAAGATAAAGCCACCCAAGAGGTGGCACGGGCATGAATAGCCCGTAATAGGGAGGTTAGCGAGGTGGAGCTAGATAGAGGGATAAAGGAGGAGAGGTGTATACGACTTGGCTCCAGGTATCTCTGGTACAAGTCTGTTAGCCCGTGAAGTTTTACGGGCTATTCATGCCCGTGCCACCTCTTGGGTGGCTTAATCTTCATCAATCAATCAATCTCTGGCAGTTGAACTTGTGTAGGGATCTAGATGAAGTAAAGTGTGTGGACACACAAAGACAGGGACACACACTTGAACATTATATCTTAGACTGTGATCAAATTGAGCCATTTAGAGATAAAGCTCATGTTGTATGAGATGACAAACCATATTATTACTAAGATAAAATATCTGAAGTCCTTGCACTGTCTCCATGTTTAGCTTCCAGTAGATAAATGACGTATGAGATGAAGGAAGGAGTAGTGTAGTGTGAAGACTGACTATAGCAGCAGCCCGTCCTCAATGAACTACCATGTACTACAATAAACTACCGCTCACACGATGAGTATGGGGTGCACAATAAACTACCACTCACAGGATGAGTATGGGGTGCACAATAAACTACCACTCACAGGATGAGTATGGGGTGCACAATAAACTACCACTCACAGGATGAGTATGGGGTGCACAATAAACTACCACTCACAGGATGAGTATGGGGTGCACAATAAACTACCACTCACAGGATGAGTATGGGGTGCACAATAAACTACCACTCACAGGATGAGTATGGGGTGCACAATAAACTACCACTCACAGGATGAGTATGGGGTGCACAATAAACTACCACTCACAGGATGAGTATGGGGTGCACAATAAACTACCACTCACAGGATGAGTATGGGGAGCACAATAAACTACCACTCACAGGATGAGTATGGGGTGCACAATAAACTACCACTCACAGGATGAGTATGGGGTGCACAATAAACTACCACTCACAGGATGAGTATGGGGTGCACAATAAACTACCACTCACAGGATGAGTATGGGGTGCACAATAAACTACCACTCACAGGATGAGTATGGGGAGCACAATAAACTACCACTCACAGGATGAGTATGGGGAGCACAATAAACTACCACTCACAGGATGAGTATGGGGTGCACAATAAACTACCACTCACAGGATGAGTATGGGGTGCACAATAAACTACCACTCACAGGATGAGTATGGGGTGCACAATAAACTACCACTCACAGGATGAGTATGGGGTGCACAATAAACTACCACTCACAGGATGAGTATGGGGAGCACAATAAACTACCACTCACAGGATGAGTATGGGGAGCACAATAAACTACCACTCACAGGATGAGTATGGGGAGCACAATAAACTACCGCTCACAGGATGAGTATGACACAGGATGAGGACCGACTCTGACGTGAGTGAGTGGGTGCTGCTGGAGTAATGGCGTCGTGTGTAGGGTTATCTTGAGATGATTTCGGGGCTTTAGTGTCCCCGCGGCCCGGTCCTCGACCTGGCCTCCGCCGTATGGTGTATGGTGACGGGGGTCTCACCATCACTGACAAGCCCTCACTATTAGTGTGGTTCCCACTCCAGCCTGACGGAACCTTACAATATAGCCAAGCAAAAATATATATAATTATAGTATGTGAAATAACTGGATGAACTCAGAGCTATGCTCAACACTCGCCCAGTTAGGGGCTGGGAGTGGTCTTCTATGGTCACCTGATGCCTTATAATATACCCATTGGCCAACACAGTAAATAAAGGTCAAGACGGATATCTCAAGCACTTACTACGGGCTCACCATAGCCCGTGCTACTTGGAACTACTTGTTCCTGATAGCGAATCTTAAACTACTACTACTTCCCTGTTGTTGTGGTCGAAGTGGTCAGCATACATGGCGGGTATTTCTTATTCCAATACCAGCGGCGCGTTCAGTGTGTCGAGAACAGGTTAGTATGTGGGCCTGCGGGCCGCTCCAAGCAACAGCCTGGTGGACCAAACTCTCACAAGTGGGGAGTAGAAGAACTCCCAGAACCCCATCAACCAGGTATCACTGTGAAGGTATTACTTGTGCTACCTCTGAATGTCTGAGCCTTAATGGTAGCGTCTTCTTCTTCTTCTCCTCTTCTTCCTCCTCCTCCTCCTTCTCCTCCTCCCTCCTTCTCCTCTTCCTCTCTCCTCCTCCTCTCTCCTCCCTCCTTCTCCTCCTCCCTCCTTCCTCCTCCTCCCTCCTCCTCCTCCCTCCCTCCTCCTCCTCCCTCCTTCTCCTCCCTCCTTCTCCTCCTCCCTCCTTCTCCTCCTCCCTCCTCCTCCTCCCTCCTCCTCCTCCCTCCTCCTCCTCCCTCCTTCTCCTCCTCCCTCCTTCTCCTCCTCCCTCCTTCTCCTCTTCCTCCTTCTCCTCTTCCTCTCTCCTCCCTCCTCCTCCTCCTCCTTCTCCTCCTCCCTCCTCCCTCCCTCCCTCCTCCTCCTCCTCCTCCTCCTCCTCCCTCCTTCTCCTCCTCCCTCCTTCTCCTCCTCCCTCCTTCTCCTCCTCCCTCCTTCTCCTCCTCCTCCCTCCTTCTCCTCCTCCTCCTCCCTCCTTCTCCTCCTCCTCCTCCTCCTTCTCCTCCTCCTCCTCCCTCCTTCTCCTCCTCCTCCTCCCTCCTCCTTCTCCTCCTCCTCCTCCCTCCTTCTCCTCCTCCTCCTCCCTCCTCCTCCCTCCTTCTCCTCCTCCTCCTCCCTCCTCCTCCTCCTCCCTCCTTCTCCTCCTCCTCCCTCCTTCTCCTCCTCCTCCCTCCTTCTCCTCCTCCTCCCTCCTTCTCCTCCTCCTCCCTCCTTCTCCTCCTTCTCCTCCTTCTCCTCCTCCCTCCTTCTCCTCCTCCTCCTCCCTCCTTCTCCTCCTCCTCCTCCCTCCTTCTTCTCCTCCTCCTCCCTCCTTCTCCTCCTCCTCCTCCCTCCTTCTCCTCCTCCTCCTCCCTCCTTCTCCTCCTCCTCCTCCCTCCTTCTCCTCCTCCTCCTCCCTCCTTCTCCTCCTCCTCCTCCTCCTTCCTTCTCCTCCTTCTCCTCCTCCTCCCTCCTTCTCCTCCTCCTCCCTCCTTCTCCTCCTCCTCCTCCTCCCTCCTTCTCCTCCTTCTCCTCCTCCTCCTCCCTCCTTCTCCTCCTCCCTCCTTCTCCTCCTCCTCCTCCCTCCTTCTCCTCCTCCTCCTCCCTCCTTCTCCTCCTCCTCCCTCCTTCTCCTCCTCCCTCCTTCTCCTCCTCCTCCCTCCTTCTCCTCCTCCTCCTCCCTCCTTCTCCTCCTCCTCCTCCCTCCTTCTCCTCCTCCTCCTCCTCCTTCCTCCTCCTTCCTTCTCCTCCTTCTCCTCCTCCTCCTCCTCCTCCCTCCTCCTTCCTCCTCCTTCCTTCTCCTCCTCCTCCTCCTCCTCCCTCCTCCTCCCTCCTCCTTCCTTCTCCTCCTCCCTCCTCCTTCCTTCTCCTCCTCCCTCCTCCTTCTCCTCCTCCCTCCTCCTTCTCCTCCTCCCTCCTCCTCCTCCTCCTCCCTCCTCCTTCTCCTCCTCCCTCCTCCTTCTCCCTCCTCCTCCTCCCTCCTCCTCCTCCCTCCTCCTCCTCCCTCCTCCTCCCTCCTCCTCCTCCTCCCTCCTCCTCCTCCCTCCTCCTCCCTCCTCCTCCTCCTCCCTCCTTCTCCTCCTCCTCCCTCCTTCTCCTCCTCCTCCCTCCTTCTCCTCCTCCCTCCTTCTCCTCCCTCCTTCTCCTCCTCCCTCCTCCTCCCTCCTCCTCCTCCCTCCTCCTCCTCCCTCCTTCTCCTCCCTCCTTCTCCTCCTCCTCCCTCCTTCTCCTCCTCCTCCCTCCTTCTCCTCCTCCTCCCTCCTTCTCCTCCTCCCTCCTCCTCCTCCTCCTCCCTCCTTCTCCTCCTCCTCCCTCCTTCTCCTCCTCCTCCCTCCTTCTCCTCCTCCTCCCTCCTTCTCCTCCTCCCTCCTTCTCCTCCTCCCTCCTTCTCCTCCTCCCTCCTCCTCCCTCCTCCTCCCTCCTTCTCCTCCTCCTCCCTCCTTCTCCTCCTCCCTCCTTCTCCTCCTCCCTCCTCCTCCCTCCTCCTCCCTCCTTCTCCTCCTCCTCCCTCCTTCTCCTTCTCCCTCCTTCTCCTCCTCCTCCCTCCTTCTCCTCCTCCTCCTCCAGGGATGCGGCTTAAGAACGTGTTCATTAAGTATCAGAAGGAAGAGTTTTTCTTTAGTCGATTAAATATTAAGCCGGGAGTTCTCAGAATGTTTGGTAATATGTTTATTGTTTGTGATGTGTATGTGTGTGTGTGTGTGTGTGTGTGTGTGTGTGTGTGTGTGTGTGTGTGTGTGTGTGTGTGTGTATGTATGTGTGTGTGTGTGTGTGTGTGTGTGTGTGTGTGTGTATGCATGTATGTATGTATGTATGTATGCATGCATGTATGTATGTATGTATGTATGAACACGTTGTACTGAACGGGGTGAGAATAGCTTGAGCTACCTGATCCCTTTGTGTGTATTTTACCTCAATTAACTAATTTCAATTTCAAACCGGAAGCTGTACAGTATTCACTGGCCCCTGAACTAAATGAACTGGTTATCTAGTCCGTCCTCCTGATAGCACGTCGCATCTTGACGTATACTCTGCCTAAGGTAAACAATATCGTACTTGAAAATGGAAGCGGCTGGCGAAATTGACGTACTGTCCCGTTTTCTGTTATGGGTCCTCTGGTAGGATGAGAGTAATGAGAATGTGAGAGTACTGTTGAAGTCATGTTATCTTGAGGTTATCTTAAGAGGATTTCGTGGCTTAGCGTCCCCGCGGCCCGGTCCTCGACCAGGCGTCCTTTGTGTTACATATCCTCAGGAAGCAGCCCGTAGCAGCTGTGTAACTCCCAGGTACCTATTTACTGCTTGGTGAACAAGGGCATCAGGGTGAAAGAAAATCTGGCTATTTGTTTCCGCCGGAGATTGAACCCGGAACCTAATTAGGACTACGAATCCCGAGCGCTGTCCACTCAGCCGTCAGGCCGCAGTTCTCGCTGCTCCTCCTGCACCACAGTGGTGGCCATCATTGTTGCCCGCACTGGAGATATTGTCAAGGTCACTAGTGAGGTTGTGACCTTGCAAGGCCCCTTGAGGGCGTGTGGTGTTGCGTGCTCACCAGGCATAACACTGTGAGTGTCATCTGCACCTGCTGGAGCCTCCACCCCCCCCCCCATGCT
>NC_091216.1:12708455-12755955 GCF_040958095.1 Procambarus clarkii | reverse complement strand
GAGGCAGGGTGGCGGGTAGAGTTATGAGGCAGGGTGGCGGGTAGAGTTATGAGGCAGGGTGGCGGGTAGAGTTATGAGGCAGGGTGGCGGGTAGAGTTATGAGGCAGGGTGGCGGGTAGAGTTATGAGGCGGGGTGGCGGGTAGAGTTATGAGGCGGGGTGGCGGGTAGAGTTATGAGGCGGGGTGGCGGGTAGAGTTATGAGGCGGGGTGGCGGGTAGAGTTATGAGGCGGGGTGGCGGGTAGAGTTATGAGGCGGGGTGGCGGGTAGAGTTATGAGGCGGGGTGGCGGGTAGAGTTATGAGGCGGGGTGGCGGGTAGAGTTATGAGGCGGGGTGGCGGGTAGAGTTATGAGGCGGGGTGGCGGGTAGAGTTATGAGGCGGGGTGGCGGGTAGAGTTATGAGGCGGGGTGGCGGGTAGAGTTATGAGGCGGGGTGGCGGGTAGAGTTATGAGGCGGGGTGGCGGGTAGAGTTATGAGGCGGGGTGGCGGGTAGAGTTATGAGGCGGGGTGGCGGGTAGAGTTATGCGGCGGGGTGGCGGGTAGAGTTATGCGGCGGGGTGGCGGGTAGAGTTATGCGGCGGGGTGGCGGGTAGAGTTATGCGGCGGGGTGGCGGGTAGAGTTATGAGGCGGGGTGGCGGGTAGAGTTATGAGGCGGGGTGGCGGGTAGAGTTATGCGGCGGGGTGGCGGGTAGAGTTATGCGGCGGGGTGGCGGGTAGAGTTATGCGGCGGGGTGGCGGGTAGAGTTATGCGGCGGGGTGGCGGGTAGAGTTATGCGGCGGGGTGGCGGGTAGAGTTATGCGGCGGGGTGGCGGGTAGAGTTATGCGGCGGGGTGGCGGGTAGAGTTATGCGGCGGGGTGGCGGGTAGAGTTATGAGGCGGGGTGGCGGGTAGAGTTATGAGGCGGGGTGCCAGGCAGTGTGTCAGGCAGAGTTATCAGGCACAGTGCCAGAGTCGTGGAAGTTTGCTAATGTGGTACCAATTTTCACGAAATGAGATGGATCATAATTCGTCTTGAGTACTGCTCAGTACTCACTTCCCCCTTCAGAGCAGGAGATATTGCTGAAATAGAGGGAATACAGAGAACATATACGGCACGCATAGACGAGATAAAGCACCTAAATTATTGGGATCGTCTCAAAGCTCTCCAAATGTACTCACTAGAAAGAAGACGAGAGAGAGACCAAATAATATACACATGGAAGATACTGGAGGGCTAAGTACCAAATCTACACAGTAAAATAACACCGTACTGGAGTGAACGATATGGAAGAAAATGCAGAATAGAACCAGTGGTGAGCAGAGGTGCCATAGGCACAATCAGAGAACACTGTATAAACATCAGAGGTCCGCGGTTGTTCAACATCCTCCCAGCGAGCATAAGAAATATTGCCGGAACAACCGTGGACATCTTCAAGAGGAAACTAGATAGTTTTCTTCAAGGAGTGCCGGACCAACCGGGCTCTGGTGGGTATGTGGGCCTGCGGGCCGCTCCAAGCAACAGCCTGGTGGACCAAACTCTCACAAGTCA
Source organism: Procambarus clarkii (assembly GCF_040958095.1). Classification (NCBI taxonomy): domain Eukaryota; kingdom Metazoa; phylum Arthropoda; class Malacostraca; order Decapoda; family Cambaridae; genus Procambarus; species Procambarus clarkii. The sequence goes on along the minus strand of NC_091216.1, from coordinate 12,754,424 downwards.
AGCTTGGCCTTGGGCCGGACTTGGGGAGTAGAAGAACTCCCAGAACCGCATTAAGCAGGTATCACTTGCGTCAAACTATCGGCCAATTAGCTTAACGTCTATTGTGGGAAAGTTGCTTGAATCGATAACTGCGAACACCATTCGTCGTCATCTTGAAAAACATAGATTAATAAATAATTCACAACAGCTTTACTAACGGCCGTTCAAGTTTAACAAATTTGCTATCATTTTATTCCAGCATAGTTGAGGCAGTTGATAGTGGTAAGGATTGTGATGTTGTGTACCTTGACTTTAGCAAAGCTTTTGATACAGTACCACATGAAAGACTGATTAAAAAGTTAGAGGCTCATGGTATTGGGGGTTCTATATTGGATTAGGGCATGGCTATACTGAAGGAAACAGAGTTAGTATAAAAGGAGTTAAGTCAGACTGGGAAAACGTTGTAAGTGGAGTGCTTCAAGGCTCTCTCCTGGGACCTCTGTTATTCATAATATATATAAATGATTTAAATTCAGGTTTGAGCAGCAATATTTCCCAATTTGCCGATGATACGAAAATCGGGAGGGAGATAAACACGGAAAATGATTCGCTATCACTTCAAGAGGATCTAAATAGGGTTTTGAAATAGTCAAAATTTTGACCATGCAACAGATGCAGTTTAATGCTGAAAAATGTAATTTTCTGAGGCTAGGTAATGATGATAGAGTTACAAGATATGAGCTGGATGGTGTTGAGATTGTGAAGTCGGATTGCGAAAGTGATCTGGGAGTTATGATTAGTAAGAATTTAAAATAAAAAAAATCAATGCATCAATGTTCGTAATAAGGCAAATAGGACACTGCTATTTATTTCTCTTAGCTTTAGTAATAAACCACCTTGTGTTATTCTTCAGCTATATCTTACTCTGGTTAGGCCCCATTTAGATTATGTAGTTCAGTTTTGGTCGCCGTACTATAGAATGAATATAAATTCACTAATACTCGTCCTGCGAAGGATGGGAGAGTTGATCCCCTAAATTAGAAACCTGTTATATGAAGAATGATTGACAAAGCTTAATTGACATTATCTAGAAAGGCGAAGAATTAGGAGTAACAGGATAAGAGGTGGACAAGTGGATGAATTGTCATAACAAAGGGGATGGCCCCGCTATGGCCCCCCTCTGTACGGTTTGTCCCCCCCCCCCCCTCCCTCTGTAAACTTTGCCCTACCCCCCTCTGTACGCATTACCGCTTCCCTCGCTGTATGCCCAAGGTGGACCCCTCTCAATCACCCCATGTGATCCAAACAGCTCTGTGTGTGTGTACTCACCTAGTGGTGCTTGTGGGAGCTGAGCTTTGGATCTTTGGTCCCGCCTCTCAATCTACTGGTGTACAACCCCATGAGCTTGTAGAGCTCTATCATATCTACACTTGAAACTGTGTATGGAGTCAGCCTCCACCACATCACTGCCTAATGCATTCCATCTGTTAACTACTCTGACACTGAAAAAGTTCTTTCTAATGTCCCTGTGGCTCATTTGGGTACTCAGTTTCCACCTGTGTCCCCTTGTTCGTGTATCACCCGTGTTAAATAATCCATCTTTGTCTACCATGTCAATTGCCATGAGAATTTTGTATGTGGTAATCATGTCTCCCCGAGCTCTTCTGTCTTCTAGCGACGTGAGGTGCATTTCCCGCAGCCTGTCCTCGTAACTCATGCCTCTTAGTTCACGGACTAGTCTAGTGGCATACCTTTGAACTTTTTCCAGCTTCGTCTTGTGCTTGACAAGGTACGGGCTCCATGCTGGGGCCGCATACTCCAGGATTGGTCTTACATATGTGGTGTACAAGATTCTGAAAGATTCCTTACTGTGTGTGTGTGTGTGTGTGTGTGTGTGTGTGTGTGTGTGTGTGTGTGTGTGTGTGTGTGTAAAACATGGATAGCGAGAGATAGAGATAGATCTGTAAATGGTAAACCATTATATTTTAAATTAATTCCACATGCTGAGCCTCATTGGCAAACCGGCTTTTATTATACAGTTTATAACTTATAATGATTAGAGTTGGACTATTAACATTATCAATTGCTTTAATAAATGAATAATGTATTACGATTTATTTTCCCAAACTAATGGCGCATTCGGTGAGAGGAGATCCGCCCCAATCATTTCTGTCCCGCCCGGGATTCGAACCTAGGGTTCTCGATTGTGAGTCGAGAATGAACCCGACTGTACTACCGGGACTCCCCCCCCCCCCCCTCCCTGCGTATTGCTGGCTCTCACTCTGAGGAGAAAGAGAGAGATTAGGGCTCTCACTCTGAGGAGAAAGAGAGAGATTAGGGCTCTCACTTTGAGGAGAAAGAGAGAGATTAGGGCTCTCACTTTGAGGAGAAAGAGAGATTAGGGCTCTCACTCTGAGGAGAAAAAGAGAGATTAGGGCTCTCACTCTGAGGAGAAAGAGAGACACTGGGGCTCTTATTCTGAAGAGAGAGACTCGGTGAGACTGAGATGGATAGAGGATGGTAAGGAGAGTGAGACGGACTGGTGCAGGCGGTGATGAAATAGATTAACTGAGACACACGGGATTGCCCCGGCAAATGGAGTAGCCGGAACACCCACCAGAGAACAGGTGCTGAGAATCTGGTCTTCCTGAACCAGCCAGTGGTACTAGGCAGAGTAATAGGAACCATTCTATTCACCTATACATTGTACTCGTGCGAACACGAGCACTATTGTGCTATACACGAGCTGCCGGATGTATTATGTAAGAGACATTCATCATTGGCCCCTTCCCTTAAAGGTTGGATTATTCGCCAGATGCTGTGTTTCTCCAGACGGAACACTGCCTCGGATGGAAGGAGTTACTGACCAAGGAGTAAAGGAACAGTTGGGGACCTTCAGTGGAAGAAACTCCACTACCCCGAACAAACTACGAATACTCAACGTATCTAGGGCTCCACCCTAAAAAAAATACATATATATATATATATATATATATATATATATATGTATATATATATATATTATTAAATATGACCGAAAAAGTAAGATTAATAATTCTAACACGAATTTTCTCAATCTTTCGTACATTACGCTTCACTGTTGGAGGTAAATCAAAAATCACTTCTCCAAAATTCATTTTTATTTCTAGTCTGACGCGACACGGGCGCGTTTCGTAAAACTTATTACATTTTCAAAGACTTCACAAATACACAACTGATTAGAACGTATACGTTCTAATCAGTTGTGTATTTGTGAAGTCTTTGAAAATGTAATAAGTTTTACGAAACGCGCCCGTGTCGCGTCAGACTAGAAATAAAAATGAATTTTGGAGAAGTGATTTTTGATTTACCTCCAACAGTGAAGCGTAATGTACGAAAGATTGAGAAAATTCGTGTTAGAATTATTAATCTTACTTTTTCGGTCATATTTAATAATATATGTCTACAGGAAAGACTGCTACCAAAATATACTAATATATATATATATATATATATATATATATATATATATATATATATATATATATATATATATATATATATATACATATATATATATATATATATATATTAAACTCTGGGAGACTGCGGACGTCACTAACCAAAAATGTCAGCGTGTTCTTAAACACGTTATTTCCTTAAAGATAAGAAAATACTGTTCATTAAAATGGGATTGAATGCTGCTGCCGCTGCCGCTCTCTGAGCATGATTTTGGTCCCCATCTTGTCTGACGGGCAATTAACGGAAACCAGTAATTGGGCAGTTGCCAGCGCGCCTCGCACACTTTCCTGTCTTTAACTCGTACTCCAAAATTTAGTGTGTAAAAAGTTGTTAAAAAATTAAATGTAAAAAGTATTAAGTGTAACACTCAAAAGTAAGTTATATCGTTTAATGGCAGTATTACGGAGCAGAAAGTTACAATAGAATATACCTGCTTGATGGGGTTCTGGGAGTTGTTCTACTCCCCAAGCCCGGCCCGAGGCCAGGCTTGACTTGTGAGAGTTTGGTCCACCAGGCTGTTGCTTGGAGCGGCCCGCAGGCCCACATACTCCAATATGTCCAATATAACCTTTCCTAGGATTAAATAAATAATTCTAGGGGGCTAATATTTTCAATATTGAAAATATATAATATTTTCAATATTAGGCCTAGTTTAGTACATGTGTACTATTCTAGGCCTAGCAGAAAGGTTAGGTGTGGTTGTGGCCATGTTTCTCGCCCTGTACAAAATTAATAGTTGCAATTCTTTTTACCATGTCGTTGCTCAGTCGATTAAGGCAGCATCTGGAATCCTCTTGGACGTACGTTCGAACCCTCGTCAAGGCCCTTGTGGATTTGTTCATTGAATAGTTCTGAGTGTTGATCATCTTTATTGTTAGAGTCGGTGTTTAGTACACTCACTCAGTACTGGCTATATGTATGTATGTATTTATTTATTTTGTCATCTTTATTGACTAAATTACAATTTTGTAAATAATTCAATTAATCTGAGAAATTCAAATAGGTCTTATTAAAGTGAGGATAATGCTGGTATTCACTGTCACGCAGGACAGAGGGTCATACATGAGACAATAGGTCTAAACTGTAGGCTGAAATACATATATATACATCATGGTTACAATCAACTACACTATACAGTATACAAGTTTCTGTACGTATTTGTAAATCCCACTTTCTGTTGTGCACTGCCACACAAGGGCAGGGATGGGTTCATAGGAGATGCAGTTTAAAAATAAAATGAATGTAATTTTAATTAATTCTTTAAAATGACCAAGAAATTTAGGATAGACTGTTAAGATGTCGTCCAGTACACCAGATTCAATGAAATAGTTACACAGTTTGTGGCACAATAGGTCAGGAGGTCTAAAAAAAAATTCGGTTTCACAATCGACAATATTGTGTTGAGGTGAATGCCTTAAAGACTTGTCACAGGGTTTGTGAGCTGAATATTCTGGTAGTGGCTCAGCCTCACTAACCTGCCAGATGTGCCTGTAGCCAAGGCGAATTTGTGCAATGACTACATCACATTGTTTGGCCTGGTTACTGTGCTGACCATACAAATACCTGTTGATACAAAATTGGTTATAGGTTACACCAACAGCCTGGTGGAACCAAACTCTCACAAGTCAAGCCTGGCCTCGGGCCGGGCTTGGGGAGTAGAACTACTCCCAGAACCCCATCAACAAGGTATTAGGTGCTGTCATTGTGGAGGGGACATGATCCCGACATACTCCTGTGGTCAATAAAAGTTGAGGGTGCTGCCCATCCTCCTGTTTGGCGGCACTTATAGTAACGATGAGGTCTATAGTATAATAGTATATATACCGACTAATAACGAAATTGGAAAGTAGAAATCTGAACTATTGAGTTGCACAAACCGGAAAGCTATTTTCTACATATGTTGCAAAGACAAAATTAACCAAACCTCGCCTTCCTAGGCCTAATACACTCATCTTGTGAGTGGACACACCGCCATAGCAGCGTGTACAACATTCCCCAATAGGAAGAAAACCCGTTGGGTTGTTCATCCTGTCACTTGTACCTGAGGCCTAATATTGTACGTGTGTGCTGCTAGGCCTAGGAATATTTAAGTTTTGCTTAATTTTTTTCCGATTTTATAAAGTAAATAGTACAAAGTTCCACTAATTGCTTAGAATGACAATCTTTGTAATATGGTGAACATAGTTAAAAAAAAACTACTATATCTAAACAGGGGAATGGGTTGGAAGGAGGGAGGGAGGGAGGGAGGGGATAATGGGGGGGGGGGAGGAGAGGTTTCTGGACGTCTGTAAAATCTGGGGCGGCGACAAGCAGGCGGGGTGAGAGGAGTTGTGATCCACCGCCCTCCGTCACCCTGGGTCTGCGTGGGCGGGGTGGCTAGGGCCCTGGGTCTGTGTGGGTGGGGTGGCTAGGGCCCTGGGTCCGCGTGGGCGGGGTGGCCAGAGCCCTGGGCGGACCCTGGGCGGACCCTGGGCGGGGCGGGTTACGGTTTTAAGCAGGGCTGGATTAGGCAGGGCTGTGTTTTGTTAAGCTTGGCTACATTAAGCGGTTATGTTTTTAAATCATTTGCAGGACTTGAACGGAGTGACCTAAGTCTCTCCCTCCCTAACTAAAAGACACCAGCCTCGTTTAAAATTTTGCCACGATGGGCGAGTTTATTGGGCAGCGTCACTCATCCTGTGAGTGGACACACCGCCATAGTGACAGTATTGGGCAGCGTCACTCATCCTGTGAGTGGACATACCGCCATAGTGACAGTATTGGGCAGCGTCACTCATCCTGTGAGTGGACACACCGCCATAGTGACAGTATTGGGCAGCGCCACTCATCCTGTGAGTGGACACACCACCATAGTGACAGTATTGGGCAGCGCCACTCATCCTGTGAGTGGACACACCGCCATAGTGACAGTATTGGGCAGCGCCACTCATCCTGTGAGTGGACACACCGCCATAGTGACAGTATTGGGCAGCGCCACTCATCCTGTGAGTGGACACACCGCCATAGTGACAGTATTGGGCAGCGCCACTCATCCTGTGAGTGGACACACCGCCATAGTGACAGTATTGGGCAGCGCCACTCATCCTGTGAGTGGACACACCGCCATAGTGACAGTATTGGGCAGCGCCACTCATCCTGTGAGTGGACACACCGCCATAGTGACAGTATTGGGCAGCGCCACTCATCCTGTGAGTGGACACACTGCCATAGCAGCATGTACAACACTCCCCAATAGGAAGAAAACCCGCTGGGTTGTTCATCCTGTCACTTGTACCCAGACACAGCTGGGACTTGCTTAACTGTCTCATGTGAACAGCTTCATTTGTAACTATACAGTTACTGTAATACAGTGGCAGTGCCTAGGAGTGTGTGAGTGTGTGAGTGTGTGAGTGTGTGAGTGTGTGAGTGTGTGAGTGTGTGAGTGTGTGAGTGTGTGAGTGTGTGAGTGTGTGAGTGTGTGTGTGTGTGTGTGTGTGTGTGTGCCATCGTCTGCTGGAGGTTCAACAGTGGGGTTCACAGATCTTTAATACGGTTCATTGCCTCAGTCGTTGTGGTGACCGTCTCTGGTGTCCGTGACTGTGGGAAACACCCGAGATTGTCCACACGTCTTCTGGTCCGCCTTTCTCAACGCCTGGACACGCCCACACTGGTGTCCGTGTTGGCTGGGACACGCCCACACTGGTGTTCGTGTTGGCTGGGACACGCCCACACTGGTGTCCGTGTTGGCTGGGACACGCCCACACTGGTGTCCGTGTTGGCTGGGACACGCCCACACTGGTGTCCGTGTTGGTTGGGACACGCCCACACTGGTGTCCGTGTTCCGCCTCTGACCACCTCATTGAGGTCAGAGAAATGTAACAACTAAAATTGTTTATGAAACGACTAAAATTGTATCGTGTAATTTCATTGATTTCTGTTTTCTCTTGCAGGTGAGTGTTAGGTCGGCCAGGAGGAGCGGGAACTGTTGTGCACGGTGACGTCTCTCTCGCTAGTTGTGCACGTGAGTGTGTCTTTGTAAGTGATATATGGTTATTGAGGTACACACACACACACACACACACACACACACACACACACACACACACGCACACGCACACGCACACGCGCACGCACGCACACGCACGCACAAATGGATACCCACGCATAAACGGAATGCATTAGGCAGTGATGTGGTGGAGGCTGACTCCATACACAGTTTCAAGTATAGATATGATAGAGCCCAGTAGGCTCAGGAACCTGTACACCAGTTGATTGACAGTTGAGAGGCGGGACCAAAGAGCCAGAGCTCAGCCCCCGCAAACACAACTAGGCGAGTACACACGAACAAGCTTGAATGGTCCCCAAGCCAATATGCAACTGAAAACTCAACACCCCAGAAGGATTCGAACCCAGATAGCCAGGAGCACTATGCACCTTGGCGTACCTGATACCTTAACCACTAGACCACCCGACTGTACAAAAATCATGGTAGTCGTGAGACTATTTACCCAAGATCCGACAGCAGTCATGTTGGGCTACCCATCAGGAGAGCCTTCGTGGTGACACTTCGCGACGCTACAAGTGGCTGGGAACGAGGTCTTCCCTCCCTCATATCTCAGATGATTGTCTTCGTATCCCAAGTGGTGTGTAGTTGTAGTGGTTATGTGGGCCTGCGGGCCGCTCCAAGCAACAGCCTGGTGGCCCAAGTTATCACAAGTTGAGCCTGGCCTCGGGCCGGGCTTGGGAGGGAAGTAGAAGAACTCCCAGAACCCCATCAACCAGGTACAATGCCGGTACTGGCCTACCGCTTTCTCCTTATAATTATCTTGCCTTCAGTTCTGCTCAGTATTCTCTTTCGGCGGAGAGAAGAGATAGTAGAACCTAGTAGCGGAGAACTACAATTACTACTACTACTATTATTATTATTATTATACTACTACTACTACTACTACTACTACTACTACTACTACTACTTCTACTACTACTACTAGTACTACTTCTACTACTACTAGTACTACTTCTACTACTACTAGTACTACTTCTAGTTCTTCTACTTTTACTTCTACATCTTCTTGACTAGTCAGAGAGGCGGCAGCAGCACGAGGTCACTTGCAGGTTGCCTCAAGCAGTCTCAACCTTCCTTTGTGTGAACGTATCAAAGGTTATGTCGTGTTGTCTTCCACTACGGCGCAATTCCCGCAGTTGGGTGCGGAGGAGGAGGCTGCGGCAGGACACGTGGAGGTGCACGCGAGCGGCAGCAATGATTTTTGTTCCGCTTATTGGATCACCTGAAGACTCGTTACCTGAGGTGTGGCGAGTCCTCACACTAGTCTCTGGTATTTTGCCAGGAGGGAGAGAGCTCTCCATTGTGTTACACAGAGTGAGAGAAATTGCCTCTTTGTTTTTTTAGCGTTGTAAGTGAGAGAGGGAGAGGGAGGGAGAGAGATAGATGGGCAGAGAGAGAGGGGAGAGAGAGAGGGGAGAGAGAGAGGGGAGAGAGAGAGGGGAGAGAGAGAGGGGAGAGAGAGAGGGGAGAGAGAGAGGGGAGAGAGAGAGGGGAGAGAGAGAGGGGAGAGAGAGAGGGGAGAGAGAGAGGGGAGAGAGAGAGGGGAGAGAGAGAGGGGAGAGAGAGAGGGGAGAGAGAGAGGGGAGAGAGAGAGGGGAGAGAGAGAGGGGAGAGAGAGAGAGGGGAGAGAGAGAGGGGAGAGACGGGGGGAGAGAGAGGGAGGGAGAGAGAGGGGGAGAGGGAGGGGGAGAGGGAGAGTGTCACTGCCTCGCATGACTTGCCTAGATTCTATCCATCTTCATATTTTTTAATTAATAAGGTGTGTCTTAGGGGCTTTGATGAGGGGAGTCAGGTGACCGGTGGGGGGGGGGGAGCCATTGGCGTGAGGTGCCATTAAGATAAGGAAAGAAGAGATGGAGGGAGAACGTCCTAGAGTTGTGGAGCACTTGGTGGTGGTGATGGTTGGGCGGTGGTGGAGCACTTGGTGGTGGTGGTGATGGGCGGTGGTGGAGAGCGCCATCAAGAGGGTTCCTCCAAGTGTGTACCACCCTATATTGATTTGTGTGCGACATAAGCACAGCTACAGGTTAGTTTAGTTCATTTATTATGCCCCCCATACCCATCTTGTGGGCGGTAGTGGAATGGGTTACAGAGGCACATAATGGGCTCAGGGACTGAACCCCACAATTTAGCTAAGCAAGTTACAATCTTGATGAGCTAGTTACAAAATTCAATGCACATCGTCACATTAACAATGAGTTCGAGATCGACCACAAGTACAGTTTCTAAATTAAGCAACTAACTTATGTGGAGAGCTAGTGTCACAATTGATATGTTTGTCCTGCACACCGCCCTCCATCCAGTGGGCAGCGGTGGATAGGTTACAGTCACTTAGTTACTACCTACAGTTAGCAAACTGGGGATATTTGGCTAAGATTTCTGGTAGTAGATAATTTTCAATGAAATATTTACACATCTCTTGAGCATTGGTTATAGAATTATCTCTGAATTCACGTATCTTTTCGCACTCCATCACATAGTGACGGAGGGTGTGCAAATAATTTTGTTGACACAGTTTACATTTGGTCAGGTCTACATCGGCAGATAATGAGAATTCCCAGAGATACTTGTAACAGTCTAAGCCGAGCTGTAGTAACATCTAGAAGTCTGCTGATTTTATGAACATGAGGCTCGACTCTTCACACTCCTGCCCACAAACACAACAAATGTCGCTGGAACAACAGTGGAAACTTTCAAGGAAGTGGTCAAGTTGCTGCTCGAGTTAACAGATAAACCTGACTGACTGCGATGGCTATAGAGGCATTCGGGTTTCGTAGACTGACATAAATCTGTAAATCTGTTTCTGTAAATCTGCAGATATAGCTCCTCTGCACAAGGGGGGGAGTAAAGCCTTGGCAAAAAATTATAGACCAGTTGCACCAACATCACACATAATAAAAGGTTTTGAAAGAGTGATTAGGAATCAAATTTCTAGGTTTGTGGAAAATAATGAGCTACACAAGCCAGGACAACATGGATTTAGAGCAAGAAGATCCTGTCTGTCGCAGTTACTCTACCACCATGACAAAATCACAGAAGCTCTAGAAGAAAAGAAAAATGCAGATGTTGTATACACAGACTTTGCAAAGGCGTTCGACACATGTGACCATGGAGTGACAGCACACAAAATGAGGTCAATGGAAATAACTGGTAAAGTAGGACGCTGGATACTCAATTTCCTGTCGAACAGAACACAAAGAGTAACAGTCAATCAAATAAAATAGTCTAAGCGCAGTTAAAAGCTCAGTACCTCAAGGTACAGTCCTTGCACCACTGCTGTTCCTTATTCTCATATCAGATATAGATAAAAATACAAGTCACAGCTTCGTGTCATCCTTTGCAGATGACACAAAAATCAGCATGAAAATTACCTCTGCTAAAGACATTGAAAAACTGCAAGCAGATATTAACAAAGTTTTCGATTGGGCAGCAGAAAATAACATGATGTTTAACAGTGATAAATTCCAGGTACTCAGGTACGGTAAAAATGAGGACCTTAAACATAATACAGGGTACAAAACAATCAAATCTGCATATAGTAGGAAAATAGCATGTCAAGTATTTGGGAATAATGATGTCTGACGACCTAACGTTTAGGGAGCATAACCAAGCAAATATTGCGTCAGCCAGAAAAATGATAGGATGGATTACGAGAACTTTCAAATCCAGGGATCCCATCACAATGGTTGTACTCTTCAAGTCACTTGTGTTGTCCCGTCTTGTACTGCTCAGTACTCACTTCCCCCTTCAGAGCAGGAGAGATTGCTGAAATAGAGGGAATACAGAGAATATATAAAGCACGCATAGACGCGATAAAGCACCTAAATTATTAGGATCGTCTGAAAGCTCTACAAATGTATTCACTAGAAAGGAGACGAGAGAGATACCAAATAATATACACATGGAAAATACTGGAGGGACAGGTCCCAAATCTACACAGTAAAATAACACCGTACTGGAGTGAACGATATGGAAGAAAATGCAGAATAGAACCAGTGAAGAGCAGAGGTGCCATAGGCACAATCAGAAAACATTGTATAAACATCAGAGGTCCGCGGTTGTTCAACATCCTCCCAGCGAGCATAAGAAATATTGCCGGAACAACCGTGGACATCTTCAAGAGAAAACTAGATTTATTCCTGCAAGGAGTGCCGGACCAACCGGGCTGTGGTGGGTATGTGGGCCTGCGGGCCGCTCCAAGCAACAGCCTGGTGGACCAAACTCTCACAAATCAAGCCTGGCCTCGGGCCAGGCTTGGGGAGTAGAACTCCCAGAACCCCATCAACCAGGTATGAAGCAAGGACATCTTCACCACATCCCCCCTCCCCCCACCTTCACCACATCCCCCCTCCCCCCACCTTCACCACATCCCCCCTCCCCCCACCACCTTCACCACATCCCCCCTCCCCCCACCACCTTCACCACATCCCCCCTCCCCCCACCACCTTCACCACATCCCCCCTCCCCCCACCACCTTCACCACCTCCCCCCTCACCTTCACCACATCCCCCCTCACCCCCCCCCCCTTCACCACAGCTGGGAGGGGTAAGTCTCAAGGGGATGAATGTGGGTTGGCTGAGTCTTGTGTTGACGTATTACAGCAGAGATGACGGTTGGCTAGAAGCCTCAAGGCCAAACCTGCCAAGATGCAACTTTTGGTATTAAAACCTTTTGACAGCTCGATATAATTAAAAAAGGGATTTTCTGTGTGTGTGTGTGTGTGTGTGTGTGTGTGTGTGTGTGTGTGTGTGTGTGTGTGTGTGTGTATGTGTGTATGTGTGTGTTTGGGTGGGACGAAGAAGGTAGCTTCTTGAATCCTTTCTAGTATATGATCCTTCCCCAGAGCCTTCCTTACACTGGATTCTGGTTCCTTGCCTCACAACGCCTCCCCAACCTTCCCCATGTAAGTGTGACGAGAGGGGAGGGGGATGGGTTAAGCTTGTAGAGACGCAGCATCCAGCAAGAGGACGCAGCATCCAGCAAGAGGACGCAGCGTCCAGCAAGAGGACGCAGCGTCCAGCAAGAGGACGCAGCATCCAGCAAGAGGACGCAGCATCCAGCAAGAGGACGCAGCATCCAGCAAGAGGACGCAGCATCCAGCAAGAGGACGCAGCATCCAGCAAGAGGACGCAGCATCCAGCAAGAGGACGCAGCATCCAGCAAGAGGACGCAGCATCCAGCAAGAGGACGCAGCATCCAGCAAGAGGACGCAGCATCCAGCAAGAGGACGCAGCATCCAGCAAGAGGACGCAGCATCCAGCAAGAGGACGCAGCATCCAGCAAGAGGACGCAGCATCCAGCAAGAGGACGCAGTATCCAGCAAGAGGACGCAGCGTCCAGCAAGAGGACGCAGCATCCAGCAAGAGGACGCAGTATCCAGCAAGAGGACGCAGTATCCAGCAAGAGGACGCAGTATCCAGCAAGAGGACGCAGCATCCAGCAAGAGGACGCAGTATCCAGCAAGAGGACGCAGCGTCCAGCAAGAGGACGCAGCGTCCAGCAAGAGGACGCAGCATCCAGCAAGAGGACGCAGCATCCAACAAGAGGACGCAGCATCCAGCAAGAGGACGCAGCATCCAACAAGAGGACGCAGCATCCAGCAAGAGGACGCAGCATCCAGCAAGAGGACGCAGCATCCAGCAAGAGGACGCAGCATCCAGCAAGAGGACGCAGCATCCAGCAAGAGGACGCAGCATCCAGCAAGAGGACGCAGCATCCAGCAAGAGGACGCAGCATCCAGCAAGAGGACGCAGCATCCAGCAAGAGGACGCAGCATCCAGCAAGAGGACGCAGCATCCAGCAAGAGGACGCAGCATCCAGCAAGAGGACGCAGCATCCAACAAGAGGACGCAGCATCCAGCAAGAGGACACAGCCACGCAGCCACAGTTGAGAGGCGGGCCGAAAGAGCAAAGCTCAACCCCCGCAAACACAACTAGGTGAATACACACTTCCACCGAGAACAATCATAAGAGGTTCCTTGCTAACATTGTTGTGGGTGCGTGTTGGTGTTGGCCAGGGTTGGTGTGGTGGTCGCCGCCGGTGTTGGCCAGGGTTGGTGTGGTGGTCGCCGCCGGTGTTGGTCAAGGTGCACTCCCTTACGCTAAGTGTTGCACTTCCTCAACCTCTGGGGGGTGCAAGTCTCCGCCACCAGTGTTGCAGTGTGTTATAGTTCCTGCTCTTGGGGGACAGGAAGCCTGCACCAGGGCCTACTGTGGGTTTCTCCACCCCCCCCCCCACCCTCCCTTACCCCTAGGACCTTCCCTTCATAAAAACAACAACGAGAATTTTCAAATCCAGGGATCCCATCACAATGGTTGTACTCTTCAAGTCACTTGTGTTGTCCCGTCTTGAGTACTGCTCAGTACTCACTTCCCCCTTCAGAGCAGGAGAGATTGCTGAAATAGAGGGAATACAGAGAACATATACGGCACGCATAGACGAGATAAAGCACTAAATTATTGGGATCGTCTCAAAGCTCTCCAAATGTACTCACTAGAAAGGAGACGAGAGAGATACCAAATAATATACACATGGAAAATACTGGAGGACCAGGTCCTAAATCTACACAGTAAAATAACAACGTTCTGGAGTGAACGATATGGAAGAAAATGCAGAATAGAACCAGTGAAGAGCAGAGGTGCCATAGGCACAATCAGAGAACACTGTATAAACATCAGAGGTCCACGGTTGTTCAACACCCTCCCAGCGAGTATAAGAAATATTGCCGGAACAACCGTGGACATCTTCAAGAGAAAACTAGATAGTTTTCTTCAAGAAGTGCCGGACCAACCGGGCTGTGGTGGGTATGTGGGCCTGCGGGCCGCTCATAGCAACAGCCTGGTGGACCTAGCTCTCACAAGTCAAGCCTGGCCTCACTCATACCTGTCTCCAGGTATGGCCGGGCTTGGGGAGAAGAACTACTCTCAGAACCCCATACAGTTCCAGTTCCCTGGCGGGTACTAGTCACTGCTAGATGAACAGAGGTATCAGGTGAAAGGAAACTTGTCCAACCGTCTATCCTACACGGGAATTGAACCCGGGTCCTTCACTTGTGAGTGGAGAATGTCAACCACTGTGCTACAGGACACGAGCGACGTAAATTTCCTGGACTATAATTGCGACTGGCTGCTGTAGTGTGGCTTACGCCGGTGTATCATTCTTCTGACAGTGTTCCTGACCGTCCGGGGCGTCCTCGTCATGTTCCTGGTCGTCGGGAGCGTCCTCGTCATGTTCCTGACCGTCCGGAGTGTCCTCGTCATGTTCCTGGTCGTCCGGAGTGTCCTCGTCATGTTCCTGGCCGTCCGGAGTGTCCTCGTCATGTTCCTGATCGTCCGGAGCGTCCTCATGTTCCTGGTCGTCCGAAGCGTCCTCGTCATGTTCCTGGTCGTCCGGAGTGTCCTCGTCATGTTACTGGTCGTCCGGAACATCTTCGTCATGTTCCTGGTCGTCCGGAGCGTCCTCGTCATGTTCCTGGTCGTCCAGAGCGTCCTCGTCATGTTCCTGGTCGTCCGGAGCGTCCTCGTCATGTTCCTGGTCGTCCGGAGCATCTTCGTCATGTTCCTGGTCGTCCGGAGCATCTTCGTCATGTTCCTGGTCGTCCGGAGCATCTTCGTCATGTTCCTGGTCGTCCGGAGCATCTTCGTCATGTTCCTGGTCGTCCGGAGCGTCCTCGTCATGTTCCTGGCCGTCCGGAGTGTCCTCGTCATGTTCCTGGTCGTCCGGAGCATCTTCATGTTCCTGGTCGTCCAGAGCGTCTTCGTCAATGTTCCTGGCCGTCGGGAGTGTCCTCGTCATGTTCCTGGTCGTCCAGAGCGTCTTCGTCATGTTCCTGGTCGTCCGGAGCGTCTTCGTCATGTTCCTGGTCGTCCGGAGCATCTTCGTCATGTTCCTGGTCGTCCGGAGCGTCCTCGTCATGTTCCTGGCCGTCGGGAGCGTCCTCGTCAATGTTCCTGGCCGTCGGGAGTGTCCTCGTCATGTTCCTGGCCGTCGGGAGCGTCCTCGTCAATGTTCCTGGCCGTCGGGAGCGTCCTCGTCAATGTTCCTGGTCGTTCGGAGTGTCCTCGTCATGTTCCTGGCCGTCCGGAGCGTCCTCGTCAATGTTCCTGGCCGTCCGGAGCGTCCTCGTCAATGTTCCTGGCCGTCGGGAGCGTCCTCGTCATGTTCCTGGCCGTCGGGAGCGTCCTCGTCATGTTCCTGGCCGTCGGGAGCGACCTCGTCAATGTTCCTGGCCGTCGGGAGCGTCCTCGTCAATGTTCCTGGCCGTCGGGAGCGTCCTCGTCAATGTTCCTGGCCGTCGGGAGCGTCCTCGTCAATGTTCCTGGCCGTCGGGAGCGTCCTCGTCATGTTCCTGGCCGTCGGGAGCGTCCTCGTCAATGTTCCTGGCCGTCGGGAGCGTCCTCGTCATGTTCCTGGCCGTCGGGAGCGTCCTCGTCAATGTTCCTGGCCGTCGGGAGCGTCCTCGTCATGTTCCTGGCCGTCGGGAGCGTCCTCGTCAATGTTCCTGGCCGTCGGGAGCGTCCTCGTCATGTTCCTGGCCGTCGGGAGCGTCCTCGTCAATGTTCCTGGCCGTCGGGAGCGTCCTCGTCAATGTTCCTGGCCGTCGGGAGCGTCCTCGTCATGTTCCTGGCCGTCGGGAGCGTCCTCGTCAATGTTCCTGGCCGTCGGGAGCGTCCTCGTCATGTTCCTGGCCGTCGGGAGCGTCCTCGTCAATGTTCCTGGCCGTCGGGAGCGTCCTCGTCAATGTTCCTGGCCGTCGGGAGCGTCCTCGTCATGTTCCTGGCCGTCCGGGCCACTGCCACCTGACAGCTGGGTGGACAGCGCTTCGGATTCGTAGTCCTGAGGTTCCGGGTTCGATCCCCGGTGGAGGTGGAGACAAATGGGCAAAATGTTTCTTTCACCCTGATGCCCCTGTTACCTAGCAGTATATAGGTACCTGGGAGTTAGTCAGCTGCTACAGGCTGCTTCCTGGGTGTGTGTAACAAAAAGGAGGCCTGGTCAAGGACCGGACCGCAGGGACGCTAAGCCCCGAAATCATCTCAAGATAAGCTCAAGATAGATGGTGTGTGGCCGGGCCCATAAGATATGGTGTGGGTTGAGTGCTTGTGAGCGCCGCCCTCACAACAGCCTGTTAATGAGCTCTCCTGGTGATTATCCGGGTACCGCGCGCTCATTTCCTCCTTAATAGCTGGGCCAAGGTGGCCGGTTTAATTCATCGATCCCAGAACTCGTCTTCAACCTGTTGACGAGGTCCCGAGTCCTCACTTAGCTCTCTGCTGATCATGCCTTCAAGTTCTTATTTCAGTCTCGATTGTTTAGTCTTTGATATTAATTTCGGGAGAGACTTCAGGTGTTCCTTGTAGCTTCGACTGATCCCAGGTGTAGTTTTCTGTACTCGGCTGGATCCAGATTCACGAAGCAGTTACGCAAGTTCCAAACGTGTACATCTTTTCTCCATCTTTGACAGCTTTAATTAAATTTATTGAACAGTTTACAAGCATGAAAACTTCGCAATCAACTGTTTGTTATTTATATAAACCAGCCTCCTGGTGCTTCAGAGTTCATTAACTGTTTAATAATTGTAAACAAAGCTGCCAAAGATTGAGAAAAGATGGACAGATTCGTAAAGGCGTGCGTAACTGCTTTGTGAATCCAGGTTCTGATCTTTAATGGGGACGGGATCTTAACCAGTTGTGGGGACTTGTGGGAACCAGTTCTTACGGGGACTGGGATCTTAACCAGTTATGGGGACGCCACAACTGGTTAAGACTTCGCCCCGGGGGGTAACCAGACACCAGCTGGAGCGTTGCTGAAGCCTGGAATCGATGAGAGGTTTCCCTCTCATCGATTCCAGGAACGCTTGTGAACCTGGGATTTAGGAGGAAAGTGGCCCCGGAGAGGAGAGTCCTGGCAACCAAATACTGCATGTTGAGGGTTCGTGAGACGGGGATCAGTCCCGGGAGCGTGAGGAAATAGGCAACGTGAGGATTGGACGCGGCTGGAGATTTAGGCAAGCGCGAGCCTTTTCCTTGGTGGCATAATGGGTAGAAATACCGCGGGTAAGCTTTAGCTCGGGTTAGATGTGCGGGAGTTATGTGCCGGGTGAGCCGTCACGGGCGGGTGAGGGCTGGGCATGGTCACCTAAATGTACTCATCTAGTGGTGCTTGCGGGGGATGAGCACTGGCTCTCTTCCGACCCGCCTCTCAACTGTCACTCAATCAACTTTTTTCACTCGCGCACTCACTCGCGCACTCACTCGCGCACTCACTCGCGCACTCACTCGCGCACTCACTCGCGCACACAGCCGGTGGCCGAGCGGACAGCACGCTGCACACGTGATCTTGTGGTCCCGGGTTCTATCCCGGGCGCCAGCGAGAAACGATGGGCAGTTTCTTTCACCCTATGCCCCTGTTACTTAGCAGTAAATAGGTACCTGGGAGTTAGTCAGTTGTCACGGGCTGCTTCCTGGGGTGTGTGGTGTGGGGGTGAGGAAGTAGTAGTAGAAAGAGTTCATTGACAGTTGAGAGGCGAGCCGAAAGAGCAGAGCTCAACTCCCGCAAGCACAACTGGGGTCTGGTACCTGAGCGGACAGCGTGAAGGACTCGTAATTCTGTGGCCCGGGTTCGATTCCCGGACCAGGCAGAAACAAATGGGCAAAGTTTCTTTCACCCTGATGGTCCTGTTACCTAGCAGTAAATAGGTACCTGGGAGTTAGACAGCTGTAACGGAGCTTCTTCCTGAGGGTGGGTGGGTGAGAGTGGGTGTGTGTGTGTGGGAGGGGGGGTGTGTGAAAAAAATTAGTTAGTAGTTATTTACAGTTGATTGATTGACAGTTGAGAGGCGGGCCGAAAGAGCAGAGCTCAACCCCCGCAAGAACAACTACGTGAATACACACAAACAGACAGAGAGAGAGAGGGCGTGGACGTAACACCTAATCTAACTTCTGAGGCGCACATAAATAGAATAACGACAGCAGCGTACTCTACACTGGCAAAAGTTAGAACATCATTCAGAAACCTAAGTAAGGAGGCATTTAGGGCGCGTTACACTGCCTGCGTGAGGCCAGTCTTAGAGCATGCCGCCTCATCATGGAGTCCCCACCTGAAGAAACACATAAGGAAACCGGAAAAGGTTCAGAAGTTTGCAACGAGACTCGTCCCAGCGTTACGAGGGATGGGGTATGAGGAGCGCCTGAAGGAACTGAGCCTTACGACACTAGAAGAAAGAAGGGAGAGAGGGAATATGACAGGAACGTATAAAATTATAAAATACTCAGGGGAATTGACAGTGTGGACATAGACGAAATGTTCGCACGGAATAGTAACAGAACGAGGGGACATGGGTGGAAGCTTGAAACTCAGATGAGTCACAGAGATGTTAGGAAGTTTTCTTTTAGCGTGAGAGTAGTGGAAAAATGGAATGCACTTGGGGAACAGGCTGTGGATATAATGTTTGTCTGATATGAAGATGAGAAAGAGTAGTGGAGCAAGTCCAGTAACCTGAGGGGACTGAGCTCTTCACGGTTGATGGTCTGGATTTTAATTTGTTGACTATTACACTCTGGGTTCTGTTTGTTAGAAAGCTAATGATCCATCTTCCAATTTAACCGATAATTCCCTTGGAACACATTTTATGTGCAATAACACCATGGTCACATTTGTCGAAAACATTTGCAAAATCTGTGTAAATTACATCAGCGTTTTGCTTGTCTTCCATGGCATCTAATGCCATATCATAGTGGTCCAGCAACTGCGACAGGCAAGAGCGCCCTGTTCTGAAACCATGTTGTCCGGGGTTATGGAGATGCTGTGATGCCATGTATTTTGTGATCTTACTACTTAGCGCACTCTCCAAGATTTTTATGATGTGTGATGTTAGTGCTATCGGTCTGTAATTTTTTGCCTCTGCCTTATTTCCTCCTTTATGGAGTGGTGTTATCTCTGCTGTTTTTAGTATGTCAGGGATAACGCCAGTATCTAGGTGCAGACGAGGAGTCACAATAACGTAGCTGAAATATGTTGACCAAACCACACACTAGAAAGTGAAGGGACGACGACCTTCCGGTCCGTCCTGGACCATTTGACTTTGGAGGCTTCGTCTCCAAAGAATGTGAAGGGCATGTGATAGAGATATTCTACACTTAGTGAATATAGAATTCCAGGAGACTGGGCCTGGTGCACAGAGGGCATGGGCATGCTGTCTATGGTGACTTCAAAGTCCAGTGGGGTTAGTGACGTCTGATATGTGAATCGGTGTTGGTGTCACATTCATGAAGAATTCATTTGGATCATCGATCTTCAATGTGTTCAGGAGTTCACTGAAAACATAATCGTACTGAAGCCTCAATATTTCACTCATTTCTTTGTTGTCATCTGTGAAAGTTCCATCCGCCATGTGGAAGGGCCCTAATGCTATCTTGAGGTTATCTTGAGATGATTTTGGGGATTAGCGTCCCCGCGGCCCGATCCTCGACCAGGCCTCCTTTTTGTTACACACCTCCAGGAAGCAGCCCGTAGCAGCTGTCTAACTCCCAGGTACCTATTTACTCCTAGGTGAACAGCAGCATCATGGTGAAAGAAACTCTGGCCATTTGTTTCCGCCTCCACCGGGGATTGAACCCGGAACCTCAGGATTGCGAATCCCGAACGCTGTTGCTCTCTTTGCCTTTCTTGGATTTTATATGATTCTCACAGGCTGTTGTTGTTGTTTTTTACATTCAGCTACTCGGAACAAAAGTTCCAAGTAGCACGGACTATGGTGAGCCCGTAGTGGACTGGCATAGGAGCGGGGCAAGTAGCACGGGCTATGGTGAGCCCGTAGTGGACTGGCACAGGAGCGGGGCAAGTAGCACGGACTATGGTGAGCCCGTAGTGGACTGGCACAGGAGCGGGGCAAGTAGCACGGACTATGGTGAGCCCGTAGTGGACTGGCACAGGAGCGGGGGGCTCTCTCACAGGCTTGAGCTCGATCATTCCTATTTCCCTACACAGTCTTCCTCGTCGTTGTTGGGATAGAATGGAACGTTTGGGATATTGTTATTTGTTTTCTTCTATAGAGGGAGCGTCGTTCTCGTTCCTGTTAGTATCTTTCTCTCTCTGCTTAGTTGTATGTGACGTGCACATGTTTCTAGTGCCACTGTGCCAGCATGTCTTCCCAGCATCACTGGGAAGATGCATGCTTCCCACCATGTATCTCGCAGGTCTTGGTTTATTTGTTCCCAGGTAATCAGTTTGCTATTAAAACTGAATTTGTTGACTTCTGCTCCTCTTGGATTTGAGGCTGGCTGCACTGGTCTATGTTGTTTGAGCTTGGATTAGATTGTGACCTGAGTAACATGTATTTGTGACCAGTGCACATTCTGTAATGCCTCCTAGACTCTTCAGGAACTATTTCGGTGTGCAAATTTGGAGCCAGTTTGTTTAGTATTTTCCTTGTGTAAATTGTGTCTCTCTCTCGCCTAGACTTAAGAGTACAATTTAAGAGGTTTTAAGAGACTAAGGAGCTGATGCTTGCCATAAAAATACAGGAGTGGGAGTACTCCATACTGGAGTGAACGATATGGAAGAAAATGGAGAATAGAACCAGTGAAGAGCAGAGGTGCCATAGGCACAATCAGAGAACACTGTATAAACATCAGAGGTCCGCGGTTGTTCAACGTCCTCCCAGCGAGTATAAGAAATATTGCCGTAACAACCGTGGACATCATCAAGAGAAAACTGGATAGTTTTCTTAGAGAATTGAAATTTGTTGCCGCCGGAGGTGGCTAGTTTATTGTGCACCCCGGGGCCTGTTTATTGTGAGGCCTGGTTGACGACCGGGCCGCGGGGACGCTAAGCCCCGGAAGCACCTCAAGGTAACCCCATACTCATCCTGTGAGCGGTTGCGCAACAAGAATTACAGAGGGCACAAAAGGTCTTTATCAGACCTCATCTTAGATTATTACATAAACAATTTCATCTATCCTTCACACCTTATAGTTACAATGTCAGCTAGTTACAGAGGATGTTCTATTTCAAGAGCTATATATTTACAGTAAGTCACTATACAAACATGGTAGGTCTTATCGCTAATACATAATAGTTTGACCAATGGAGATATTACAGAGTCATAGGGGAGCTGCTGTTTATTATTAGTCTTCACAATACACTACTTGTTTCTTAATCTCATATGTCGTTTATAGACTGGAAGCAAAATATGGATGCAGTGCAAGGATTCCTCCAAGGAGTGCCGGACCAACCGGGCTGTGTTGGGTATGTTGGCCTGCGGGCCGCTCCAAGCAACAGCCTGGTGGACCAAACTCTCACATGACAAGCCTGGCCTCGGGCTGGGCTTGTGGGAGTAGAACAACTCCCAGAACCCCATCAAGCGGGTACAATCCAGGTACATATAGTGGAGTAGCGCACATGATTGGTCTAGGGAGGCAAGTTTGTGTAATGGAGGTCTGGCCGTGGCTCACAGTATTGGCCCTAGGTGACCATCTTTGTTATTCATGACGGTAGTGTACCGGGTCATTACTGTATCAAGGCCAGTGTTATTGACCGCGCGCCTGACAGCGGCTTGTCACAGGGACATTTTGGGCAGGTGTGTGTAGGTAGGAAGTGTGTTGATGTGGTCCCTAGCAGTCTCCCATGTTCCGAACTCACAAATTTAACCTGAATCCTGCCATCTCTCGGTAAATGTGAGCAACTGGGAAGAGGTATAGGGTGAAGCATGAGTGGGTTGAAGAGGTAGTATTATGAGGTGTGGTGAGGAGGTCGGCCAGGCTGTGCCTCGCCGACCTGCAAGAAGCAAGACCGTGGTTGCTCTACCGTCCAGCCCCGGGGTGTGAGCAGCAGCAGCAGCAGCAGCAGCAGCAGCAGCAGCAGGAGGAGGAGGAGGAGGAGGAGGAGGAGGAGGAGGAGGAGGAGGAGGAGGAGGAGGAGTAATGTAAGCTTAGAGCTCTCTCACTTGACTGCCTCTTCCACCACCACACTCCAACCTTCATGGACATCTGGTAGTCTCTCTCTCTCTCGTATATCTCTCTTTCTCTCCCTCTGGCTCTCACTCTCACTCTAATGAATAAAGCAGAGGTGCAACAGGTACTCTGAGAGAGAACTATTAACATCAGAGGCCCGAGACTGTTCAACACGCTTCCGCTACACATAAGGGGTATAACTGGCCGACCCCTCACAGTGTTCAAGAGAGAACTATCAACATCAGAGGCCCGAGACTGTTCAACACGCTTCCGCTACACATAAGGGACATAACTGGCCGACCCCTCACAGTGTTCAAGAGAGAACTATCAACATCAGAGGCCCGAGACTGTTCAACACGCTTCCGCTACACATAAGGGGCATAACTGGCCGACCCCTCACAGTGTTCAAGAGAGAACTTTTATCAACATCAGAGGCTCGAGACTGTTCAACACGCTTCCGCTACACATAAGGGACATAACTGGCCGACCCCTCACAGTGTTCAAGAGAGAACTATCAACATCAGAGGCCCGAGACTGTTCAACACGCTTCCACTACACATAAGGGACATAACTGGCCGACCCCTCACAGTGTTCAAGAGAGAACTCTTATCAACATCAGAGGTCCGAGACTGTTCAACACGCTTCCACTACACATAAGGGGCATAACTGGCCGACCCCTCACAGTGTTCAAGAGAGAACTCTTATCACCATCATCAGGGGGATCATAAATCCCAGATCTTTCACATGTTACTTTCCTCATATGAGTAGGTCTGAGTGTGGCCTGTACCTTGTCTTTCGTTTAACGTCCTCGTTTACACCATACCTCAGTACCTGGAACTTACCATCGTTAAACATCATGTTATTTTCGAAGGGGGGTAGAAATAGCCTAAGCTACTCTATCCCTTTGAGATGTATTTATTGCTTATCTCAATAAACATACTTGAACTTGAATGTTATTTTCATTTGCAAAATCGACTACTCCCATTGTTAACATTACCTGGCTCTGCAATATTGCTGCCGTTTATGTACAGAGTACCAGTTATTGTAAAGGATTTCCTCGTCCCACGTAGTTAAGTCGTTTGGAGACGGGCTGTGAATGCTCTCTGCATATTTTCCAGGTCTGGGGCTTCACCAGCCTGTGATTGGGCTGCTTGTATGCAGGCCCGTTCTTGTCCTGAGATTGCTTGTGTTTAAAAATGTATCTCTAGTGACAGGCGTTTGTGTTGTGTTGCTGTTATAGTCCTTTCAACGTAAGAGCTTCAGACAGGTTTCTGAAATGCGTACCAGATAGTCCTGGGACGCTTACTGTGCGCTCTTCACAGCTGGTGGCAGAGGTGGTGCGTGCGTGCGTGCTCTCATCTCCGTCACAACATTTCCCAGTGCTCTCACTCGGCCACTCTCACATTCCCTGGAGGTGTACCTGCAAATCTCTAGCCAATTACTCTCCTTTGCTGTTTTAATCAGAGAGTTCTCTGGTGAGCTGGTTGGTGAAGGATGCTGGTTGTTGAGGCTGGTGGTAGTGGGAGGGCAAGGGATAGTCTGGTAGTGGTGGTTCAGTTTATATATATATATATATATATATATATATATATATATATATATATATATATATATATATATATATATATATATATATATATATATATATACTGAACTTGAATGCGGCTTGTCAGATTATTGTCAGATGAATGCGGCTTATTAAATACAGAGGTCTAGCACACTGCTACAGCTTTGTTCCGATCTGCTCGGAGACCCTCGGTTCGTGGGGAAAATGTGCATTGAAGTTCCTGAAGGAATTGGGGGACAAATTGATCAGCGCTACAAAAGACCAGAGAGCAAAAAGTTTCTTGTTCCAGCGCCTCTGTTGCGATTCAGAGGGGAAATGCCTGTTGCATCTTGGGCACTAGTCCAACTTCAGAGGAATTCGAAGAAGTGTTTGACTTGCAACAATGATCGAACCCGTCTGTGACATTCATCAATGTTTCCCATTGTTGTGTTTTCAAGAGATCCATAACCTTTAAGCACCTTTTTGCATTAATATTTTTGTATCAACCCATGTATATCTTGTAACCATCAAATGCATAATAAAGCACAAAAAATAAAAAAGGAAGGGGGTGGTAGGAGAAAAGCACACAGAAACTGTATTGGAGGGGATTTAAACATTCCCTCTAATGCGTTATGCGTGGTTTCCTCCGAGGCTATGGGTCCCCCTTCTTCCAGCTAGAGGTGGTACTCCCTTCCATATATATATATATATATATATACATTATATATATATATATATATATATATATATATATATATATATATATATATATATATATATATATATAGGGGGGTACCACCACTGGTGTAATTATAGGGACCCACAGCCTCAGAGAAGGGAACACAGAGCACTCAGGGAAAAACTTGACATTTAACTCTGAATAGAAAGAGTGTTCACTTCTCCTACCACCCCCTTTTTTTTTATTTATTATGATGTACACTTTATTATGCAAGGTTATACAGTTACATATCTGATTTTATACAAAAAATGAACATTAAGAGGACACAAGAAAAAGTTCGCTTCCTAGAGGCTGTAGATTTCCTCGAACTCCTCCGACGCCGGGCAGGAACCGAGGATGCAGCGGGCATTTCCCCTCTGGATCGCGACACTGAGGCGCTGAAAGAGAAAACTTGCTGCTCTAGGGTCTCTTGTGGTGTCAATGAGCTTGGAACCAAGATCCTTAAGAAACCTTCTTGCACTCTCACCCCATGGGCCTAGGGTCTCAGACCCTATTGGAACGAAATTGTACCTTTGATCTAATTGCCTGTACTTGACTGACTTTAGTTTTTCTCTGTGTGTCGCTGCGGCTCCTGCCGTGCCGGCAGAGAGGGTGATGTATGTCGTTGCCAGGGTGGATACGCAAGTATAGTCCCATGCTAACTGCCTGCCACCCTTCCACGGACGCAGTGTGATTCCGTCTGGTCGGCCGGCAAAGCTAACAGAGTCACGGTTCAGTAGGTTGCGGGGCTCTCTCTCCGCTGGACACTGAGCAGAGGCAAGGCTTCTTTTAATGATGTCGTTGACTTCGTCGTGTCTAGTGTGCCAACCACCCGATTTTCCACAGTGCAGGCCATGCAATCCATATTCGTCAGCATCTGCCTCGCCGCAAATACACCTGTGAACAGTGTGGATAGGGGCAGCAAGGCGGAGAGCGACTGCAATACGGAGCTCCTGCGGATCAAGACGTGTGCCTGTCGCAGACATAGGGACTGCCAGAAGGAAGTCCCCTGCATGGGGAGCCTGCACAGCTGTGAGGCGTGCACGATCACTGGGGGTTGTTGCTGCCTCCAGCAAAGCTGTGGCTTCTTTGTCTACAATGGGGCTGTCCCAACTGGATTGTTTCTTGGCTTTCGGCATGGCTGGTCTGAGTGCTGGGTCTGTCATGGCACCCCATTTCGTGTCACATTCCGTGTAGTGGGGGTCCTGTATCCCCGCTACATCACTCAGGGTGTCAGGTAGAATTTCCTTAACCAGGTCATCTGATGCTGAGGAGGAAGACAGGAAGGCTGGGACTGCAATTTGGGTGGCGGTGCGGACACCCAAGCCACCGAGCCTGACAGGAAGAGTGGCTTGTTTCCACTGGCATTCGTTGAGAGAGAGGTTAACAACTTTTTCCAGCATGGTCTTCAGTAGGAGGTTATACTCGTCAAGCTTTGGGTTGTTGTAAGATGGGGCGCACCTCAGAAAGTAGGTTAGCCTCGGAAGGGATAGGCATTTGGTGAGGAGATAAAAAGCATCGTGGGCATCGATGTCACCTATTCTGTCTTCCATCCTCCTAAGGTCTGCAATTTTCTTGTCGAGGATCGCCTCAATGGCGTTAGACCCGAGGGGAGCTCCAAGGAGGGTGCTGTTCTCGGCCCTAATGACATGGGCTCCAGGCAAGGCAGACCTTATTCTAGCTACGATGTCTGGGTTGGAGGAGACTACTTCACACTTGGAAGGGTTCAGGACGAGACCCAGGCTTACTTCTTGCTCCCTTATTTTTCTGATATCTGACAAGAGGTGGTCTACGGTGCCAGCTATAGTGCCATCATCCAAAAACCAGATGTTGAACTCGCTGGACAAGCTTTCGGTGATTTCTTTTAAGACTAAGCAGAAAAGAAGGGGAGCAAGAGGATCACCTTGCTGAACACCTTCACATGATCTGATTTCATGTTCACCAAAGAGCAGTTTTGACTCGCCACTGTAGCACGATAGTATGAACGGGTAGAGGGGCCGGAAATGGCGATGTACGGCACAAAGTACTGCATCTCTTCTTACCATGTTGAAGGCATTCTTAAAGTCCAGTTTGAGCAGGGCCTTTATATATATATATATATATATATATATATATATATATATATATATATATATATATATATATATATATATGTCGTACCTAGTAGCCATAACGCACTTCTCAGCCTACTATGCAAGGCCCGATTTGCCTAATAAGCCAAGTTTTCCTGAATTAATATATTTTCTCTAATTTTTTTCTTATGAAATGATAAAGCTACCCTTTTCACAATGTATGAGGTCAATTTTTTTTTATTGGAGTTAAAATTAACGTAGATATATGACCGAACCTAACCAACCCTACCTAACCTAACCTAACCTATATATATAGGTAAGGTTAGGTTAGGTAGCCAAAAAAAGCTAGGTTAGGTTTGGTTAGGTAGGTTAGGTAGACGAAAAAACATTAATTCATGAAAACTTGGCTTATTAGGCAAATCGGGCCTTGCATAGTAGGCTGAGAAGTGAGTTCTGGCTACTAGGTACGACATATATATATATATATATATATATATATATATATATATATATATATATATATATATATATATATATATATATATATATATATACATATATACACACAAGAGTTCTTATATTCTTGTTAAAGCCACTAGCGCACAGCGTTTCGGGCAAGTTCTAAATCCTACTTTTCCCTGGAATACGGCCCGCTATATCGTTTAACAACCAGGTACCCATTTACTGCTGGGTGAACAGAGGCGTCAGAGACTTAAAAAAACCACTATCGCAGGCCCTTCACATTCTGTGGAGACAAAGCCTAGATACTGGCGTTATCCCTGACATACTAAAAACAGCAGAGATAGCACCACTTCATAAAGGAGGAAATAAGGCAGAGGCAAAAAATTACAGACCGATAGCACTAACATCACACATCATAAAAATTTTTGAGAGAGTGCTAAGAAGTAAGATCACAAAATACATGGAATCACAGCATCTCCATAACCCCGGACAACATGGTTTCAGAACAGGGCGCTCTTGCCTGTCGCAGTTGCTGGACCACTATGATATGGCATTAGATGCTATGGAAGACAAACAAAACGCTGATGTAATTTACACAGATTTCGCAAAAGCTTTTGATAAATGTGACCATGGTGTTATTGCACATAAAATGCGTTCAAAAGGAATTACCGGGAAAATAGGCAGATGGATCTACAATTTCCTAACTGACAGAACCCAATGTGTAATAGTCAACAAAATAAAATCCGGACCATCAACCGTGAAGAGCTCAGTCCCCCAGGGTACTGTGCTTGCTCCAGTACTTTTTCTCATCCTCATATCGGACATAGACAAGAACACAACCTATAGCACTGTATCATCCTTTGCAGATGACACTAGGATCTTTAGGAGAATAGACAGCTTAGAGGACACGGCAAACTCCATTCAGATATAAATCCGGTCTTTCTATGGGCTATGGAAAATAATATGGTGTTTAACGAAGATAAGTTCCAGCTCATGCGCTATGGAAAGAAATGAAAATATAAAAACGGAAACCACGTACAAAACTCAGGCAAATCATAACATAGAACGAAAAGGTAATGTAAAGGATCTGGGTGTACTCATGTCGGAAGACCTTACCTTTAAAGAACACAATAAAGTAGCCGTCACAACAGCAAGAAAAATGACAGGTTAGATAACAAGAACCTTTCACACTAGAGATGCTATACCGATGATGATACTTTTCAAGACGCTAGTGCTCTCTAGAGTGGAGTACTGCTGCACAATGACAGCCCCTTTCAAACCTGGAGAAATTGCTGACCTGGAGAGCGTGCAGAGATCCTTTACTGCTAGGAATACCCCCGTTGAAAAGCAGAGGTGCAACAGGTACTCTGAGAGAGAACTATCAACATCAGAGGCCCGAGACTGTTCAACACGCTTCCACTACACATAAGGGGTATAACTGGCCGACCCCTCACAGTGTTCAAGAGAGAACTATCAACATCAGAGGCCCGAGACTGTTCAACACGCTTCCACTACACATAAGGGGCATAACTGGCCGACCCCTCACAGTGTTCAAGAGAGAACTGGATAAACACCTCCAAAGGATACCTGATCAACCAGGCTGTGACTCATACATCAGGCTGCGAGCAGCCGCGTCCAACCGCCTGGTTGACCAGTCCAGCAACGTGGAGGCCAAGTCGACGACTGGGCCGCCGGGTCGCTGAGCCCCGAAATCACCTCATGGTAACCATGGTACCTGTTTTCATTCACCTGTTGCAAGTCTACCATATTAACACTATAAAATCAGTTAGAATAATTAGAAATTAAAAACGCAGCTAATTGGACTGGTTCATATAACACACCTTGTATACCTCTGCTTTGACACTCCACACTATTGTTGATGCAAGAAAACTGATGTTACTCAGTCATCAGAGCACTAGCACAGCACGCAGTGTTCATGTTATTTATGTTATTCAGTGATAACTGAAACTAGAGGAGGCCATCAGAACACTCCAACAGTGATGGCGGTGAGTGGAGGCCATCAGAACACACCAACAGTGACGGTGGTGAGTGGTGGCCATCACAACACACCAACAGTGATGGCGGTGAGTGGAGGCCATCAGAACACACCAACAGTGATGGCGGTGAGTGGAGGCCATCAGAACACTCCAACAGTGATGGCGGTGAGTGGAGGCCATCAGAACACACCAACAGTGATGGCGGTGAGTGGAGGCCATCAGAACACTCCAACAGTGATGGCGGTGAGTGGAGGCCATCAGAACACACCAACAGTGATAGCGGTGAGTGGTGGCCATCAGAACACACCAACAGTGATGGCGGTGAGTGGAGGCCATCAGAACACTCCAACAGTGATGGCGGTGAGTGGAGGCCATCAGAACACTCCAACAGTGATGGCGGTGAGTGGAGGCCATCAGAACACACCAACAGTGATGGCGGTGAGTGGAGGCCATCAGAACACTCCAACAGTGATGGCGGTGAGTGGAGGCCATCAGAACACACCAACAGTGATAGCGGTGAGTGGTGGCCATCAGAACACACCAACAGTGATGGCGGTGAGTGGAGGCCATCAGAACACTCCAACAGTGATGGCGGTGAGTGGAGGCCATCAGAACACTCCAACAGTGATGGCGGTGAGTGGAGGCCATCAGAACACACCAACAGTGATGGCGGTGAGTGGAGGCCATCAGAACACTCCAACAGTGATGGCGGTGAGTGGAGGCCATCAGAACACACCAACAGTGATGGCGGTGAGTGGAGGCCATCAGAACACACCAACAGTGATGGCGGTGAGTGGAGGCCATCAGAACACTCCAACAGTGATGGCGGTGAGTGGAGGCCATCAGAACACACCAACAGTGATGGCGGTGAGTGGAGGCCATCAGAACACACCAACAGTGATGGCGGTGAGTGGTGGCCATCAGAACACACCAACAGTGATGGCGGTGAGTGGAGGCCATCAGAACACTCCAACAGTGATGGCGGTGAGTGGAGGCCATCAGAACACACCAACAGTGATGGCGGTGAGTGGTGTCCATCAGAACACACCAACAGTGATGGTGGTGAGTGGAGGCCATCAGAACACACCAACAGTGACGGTGGTGAGTGGTGGCCATCAGAACACACCAACAGTGATGGCGGTGAGTGGTGGCCATCAGAACACACCAACAGTGACGGTGGTGAGTGGAGGCCATCAGAACACACCAACAGTGATGGTGGTGAGTGGAGGCCATCAGAACACACCAACAGTGATGGTGGTGAGTTTAGGCCATCAGAACACACCAACAGTGACGGTGGTGAGTGGTGGCCATCAGAACACACCAACAGTGATGGTGGTGAGTGGAGGCCATCAGAACACACCAACAGTGATGGTGGTGAGTGGAGGCCATCAGAACACACCAACAGTGATGGTGGTGAGTTTAGGCCATCAGAACACACCAACAGTGACGGTGGTGAGTGGTGGCCATCAGAACACACCAACAGTGATGGTGGTGAGTGGTGGCCATCAGAACACACCAACAGTGATGGCGGTGAGTGGTGGCCATCACAACACACCAACAGTGACGGTGGTGAGTGGTGGCCATCAGAACACACCAACAGTGGTGGTGGTGAGTGGTGGCCATCAGAACACACCAACAGTGACGGTGGTGAGTGGTGGCCATCAGAACACACCAACAGTGGTGGTGGTGAGTGGTGGCCATCAGAACACACCAACAGTGGTGGTGGTGAGTGGTGGCCATCAGAACACACCAACAGTGGTGGTGGTGAGTGGTGGCCATCAGAACACACCAACAGTGATGGTGGTGAGTGGTGGCCATCAGAACACTCCAACAGTGGTGGTGGTGAGTGGTGGCCATCAGAACACACCAACAGTGATGGTGGTGAGTGGAGGCCATCAGAACACACCAACAGTGATGGTGGTGAGTGGTGGCCATCAGAACACACCAACAGTGATGGTGGTGAGTGGTGGCCATCAGAACACACCAACAGTGACGGTGGTGAGTGGTGGCCATCAGAACACACCAACAGTGGTGGTGGTGAGTGGTGGCCATCAGAACACACCAACAGTGATGGTGGTGAGTGGTGGCCATCAGAACACTCCAACAGTGGTGGTGGTGAGTGGTGGCCATCAGAACACACCAACAGTGATGGTGGTGAGTGGAGGCCATCAGAACACACCAACAGTGATGGTGGTGAGTGGTGGCCATCAGAACACACCAACAGTGAGGGTGGTGAGTGGTGGCCATCAGAACACACCAACAGTGATGGTGGTGAGTGGTGGCCATCAGAACACACCAACAGTGAGGGTGGTGAGTGGTGGCCATCAGAACACACCAACAGTGATGGTGGTGAGTGGTGGCCATCAGAACACACCAACAGTGATGGTGGTGAGTGGAGGCCATCAGAACACACCAACAGTGATGGTGGTGAGTGGTGGCCATCAGAACACACCAACAGTGATGGTGGTGAGTGGAGGCCATCAGAACACACCAACAGTGATGGTGGTGAGTGGTGGCCATCAGAGCACACCACCACGCGTGGGAACACTGCTCTAGAGAGTGTGAAGCCTCTAGAGCCTTACAGTTGTGAGTGAGTGACCACTCTTGAGGTGATCTACGGCAGGATGTTGTGGTACAATACAAGGGAGGGGATTATAATGGTGGTGTGGTTTACTGCTCTACACCTCTTATGAGTATATAGCTAGGTGTAAACTCCTGATTAGTACACTGTTTTGGGGCTGGGTTTGGCTCCTTAGTCTACCAAACGCACGCACACGTACACAAACGCACACGTACAGACACGCACACAAACGCACACGCACAGACACGCACACGCACACGTACAGACACGCACACGTACACGTACAGACACGCACACGTACACCTACAGACACGCACACGTACACCTACAGACACGCACACAAACGCACACGTACAGACACGCACACGTACACGTACAGACACGCACACGCACAGACACGCACACGTACAGACACGCACACGTACAGACACGCACACGAAGTAATGTGGTGGAGGCTGACTCCATACACAGTTTCAAGTGTAGATATGATAGAGCCCAGTAGGTTCAGGAATCTGTACACCAGTTGAGTGACGGTTGAGAGGCGGGACCAAAGAGCCAGAGCTCAACCCTCGCAAACACAACTAGGTGAGCACACACACGTACACACACACGTACACGTGTCCGTGATCAGAGTGGAGGCAGTAAACAGTGCCCGGGCCGTGCCCGCCTGTGAAGACTGCCATGTAACCGGATTCTAGATACATTTTTCCCCTCGAGAACGCGTACTGTAAGTTAAGTTTGATCTACAAGACTAAACTAAGAGTCATTTACGGTGATGGATTAGTGTTCGGGTACGATTAGATTTTCCTGTCTTAATGTAGTGTGACGTCATGCATTGCTGATCCACCAAACTGTTGCAGAAATGTTTTTTCGACGCAGTGTTTCTCGTGCAGCTTGGAAGCTCATTTTGTGTCTCTGTTGTGTGTCTTACCCGGGGAGATAATATGTTAGGACTAAATTCTGGGACAAATGGAAGGGAGAGGCGTGCCAACCTGGGAGGGGTGAATCAGAGAAGTCTGGGGTGGTTGTTGTTATAGATTCACCTACTCTGAACAAGTTCCAAGTAGCACGGGCTATGGTGAGCCCGTAGTGGACTTACCTGGCACAGGAGCGGGGCTGTGTGTCAAGAAAGGAAGCCTGGGGGGGGGGGAGTTAGTATGAACCTACATTTAGTGTGTGGGAAATATCCCACGTGCTGCTGAAGCAGCTTGTGAAGCTTTCAAACACACACTTAGAATTATTGTTGACGTCAGCTTAGTCGGGGTGGAAGAGCAGCGACTGTGCCAGGGGCCACCGTGCCAGGGGCCACTGTGCCAGGGGCCACTGTGCCAGGGGCCACTGTGCCAGGGGCCACTGTGCCAGGGGCCACTGTGCCAGGGGCCACTGTGCCAGAGGCCACTGTGCCAGAGGCCACTGTGCCAGAGGCCACTGTGCCAGGGGCCACTGTGCCAGGGGCCACTGTGCCAGGGGCCACTGTGCCAGGGGCCACTGTGCCAGGGCCACTGTGCCAGGGGCCACTGTGCCAGGGGCCACTGTGCCAGGGGCCACTGTGCCAGGGGCCACTGTGCCAGGGGCCACTGTACCAGGGGCCACTGTACCAGGGGCCACTGTACCAGCTCAACCTTCCAGTTCAAATAACATTAGTCAGGATAATCAGTTCTAGGCAATGAAGTGACTTGAACTTGCGTTCTGGTGGTTCCCAGACACACCTGCCTTAACCGACTGGGCCACGATGGTACGTAAGACGATCAACCCGGAACTCTACTGATTTCACTACGAGGTTCTGGCGGCCTCAAACCGGAGCCCAACCAGGGTTTTTACAGTAGACCCGACCACAGAGACTTAAATTTTACGGACTTAATCCGAATCGGTTCAGGCAGATGTTTGAGAATCGCCAGGACGCGGGTTCGAGTCACTCCATTGCCACAAAAATTATTTTCACTGATATTTCATGCCATTGTGGCAGTTACGGCTCCAATAACACCCCGCCTGCAGGTCTCGGCCAGAACTGGACCTGGGGCCTGATTCACGAAAGCACTTACGCCAGCACTTACGAACCTGTACATCTTTTCTCAATCTTTGGCGGCTTTGTTTACAATTATTTATTTAATTTAATTTGGTTACATTTATTAAACAGTTTATAAGCAGGAAAACTTGCCAATCACCTGTTGTTATTGTTATAAACAGCCTCCTGGTGCTCCGGAGCTCATTAACTGTTTAATAATTGTAAACAAAGCCGCCAAAGATTGAGAAAAGATGTACAGGTTCGTAAGTGCTTGCGTAACTGCTTCGTGAATCTGGCCCCAAGTTCGGCAATCCTGCTTGAAATGGTATTATAGGTTAGAACTGGATAAACACCTCCACAAGAATACCTGATCAACCAGGCTGTGACTCATACGTCAGGCTGCGAGCAGCCGCGTCCAACAACCTGGTTGATCAGCCCAGCAACCAGGAGACCTGGTCGACGACCGGGCCTCGGGGACGCTAAGCCCCGAAACCAAGACAAAGATCTGGATTTTTTTCCAAATGAAATTGTAAACATCTGTCTACCTTGTAAATATTGTCAGACATGTGGTAGCTTTGAGATGTTTCCGAGGATCAATGTCCCCCCGAGGCCCAGTCTCTGATCCAACGATGGTGTGATCAACCAGACTATTCAACACCGTTCCTCAGTCTACCGTAGGATTTACACAGCCCAGTTGATCAGGTATTCGTGGGAAGGGAAGGGAGCTTTCAGGGGAAATCGCCAAGCCATTATGACTATATAGCACTGGGAAGGGATCAGCATTTGGATTTGGGGATGGGACGGAGGGGAAGGAATGGTGCCCAACCACTTGTGAACGGTCGGGGATTGAACGCGGACCTGCATGAAGCGAGACCGTCGCTTTATACCGTCCAGCCCAAGTGGTTGGACGTATTCGCTGGAAGCGTTTAAAAATCTTTCTTTAATGAACATATATTTTGGGTCCCCCTTAATGTTGAATTGTCTAGGGTGTGTTCTTGTGAGTGTTGTGTTCTTGTGTGTGTTGTGTTCTTGTGTGTGTTGTGTTCTTGTGTGTGTTGTGTTCTTGTGTGTGTTGTGTTCTTGTGTGTGTTGTGTTCTTGTGTGTGTTGTGTTCTTGTGTGTGTTGTGTTCTTGTGTGTGTTGTGTTCTTGTGTGTGTGTTGTGTTCTTGTGTGTGTTGTGTTCTTGTGTGTGTTGTGTTCTTGTGTGTGTTGTGTTCTTGTGTGTGTTGTGTTCTTGTGTGTGTGTGTTGTGTTCTTGTGTGTGTTGTGTTCTTGTGTGTGTTGTGTTCTTGTGTGTGTTGTGTTCTTGTGTGTGTGTTGTGTTCTTGTGTGTGTGTGTTGTGTTCTTGTGTGTGTGTGTTGTGTTCTTGTGTGTGTGTGTTGTGTTCTTGTGTGTGTGTGTTGTATTCTTGTGTGTGTGTGTTGTGTTCTTGTGTGTGTGTGTTGTGTTCTTGTGTGTGTTGTGTTCTTGTGTGTGTTGTGTTCTTGTGTGTGTTGTGTTCTTGTGTGTGTGTTGTGTTCTTGTGTGTTGTGTTCTTGTGTGTGTGTTGTGTTCTTGTGTGTGTGTTGTGTTCTTGTGTGTGTTGTTCTTGTGTGTGTGTGTGTTGTGTTCTTGTGTGTGTTGTGTTCTTGTGTGTGTTGTGTTCTTGTGTGTGTTGTGTTCTTGTGTGTGCTGTGTTCTTGTGTGTGCTGTGTTCTTGTGTGTGTGTTGTGTTCTTGTGTGTGTGTTGTGTTCTTGTGTGTGTGTTGTGTTCTTGTGTGTGTGTTGTGTTCTTGTGTGTGTGTTGTGTTCTTTTGTGTGTGTGTTGTGTTCTTGTGTGTGTGTGTTGTGTTCTTGTGTGTGTGTGTTGTGTTCTTGTGTGTGTGTGTTGTGTTCTTGTGTGTGTGTGTTGTGTTCTTGTGTGTGTGTGTTGTGTTCTTGTGTGTGTGTGTTGTGTTCTTGTGTGTGTGTGTTGTGTTCTTGTGTGTGTGTGTTGTGTTCTTGTGTGTGTGTGTTGTGTTCTTGTGTGTGTGTGTTGTGTTCTTGTGTGTGTGTGTTGTGTTCGTGTGTTCGTGTGTTGTGTTCGTGTGTGTGTTGTGAGGAAGGGCCGGGTGGACAGGGGTTCAGGGAGAGCATCCCTAATAAATATGACTTCATTAGCCGGGCTGTGGTGGGTACGTGGCCCTGCGGGCCGCTCCAAGCAACAGCCTGGTGGACCAAACTCTCACAAGTCGAGCCTGGCCTCGGGCCGGGCTTGGGGAGTAGAAGAACTCCCAGAACCCCATCAACCAGGTATCAACCAGGTATCAACCAGATGAGTCATCCACGTTGGTTGGTGGAAGTGCATTGTGCCAGGAGGGAGGAGGGTGCCACGGTGGCAGGCGTGGAGGTATGCCTGCTCTCCGGGGAGAGTGCCAGCCAGTCACGGGGATGCCAAGGAGTGCCAGGAACCACTGAGGGCAGGAAATGTCAGACTGACACTTCTCAAGGCTGCAAGTGTTTCAAGATTCTGATAAATTGACATTGTTGAGGTGGGAGTCAGAACATCTTGAAGCACAGGTTAACCCGTTCTCGCATACAAAGATCCAAGCTCGTTAATTCAGCCGCCAAACCCCCCTGTTTATGAATGAAAAACGGTTTACACACGACTCACAACTGATGACGTTCGAACACTTCCGGAACAAGTGCTTCGCTCACGTCCTCTGTTCGAATCATAATTGTATAAATGAACTTATAAATACATTCTTATACATACCATATAAATGTTCATATAAATGAACTTATAAATATCCACGCACTTATAAATACAAATAATTACCAACAGAACCTAAACACCTAACCTAACCTAACCTAACCTAAACACCTAACCTAACCTAACCTAAACACCTAACCTAACCTAACCTAAACACCTAACCTAACCTAACCTAAACACCTAACCTAACCTAACCTTACCTAACCTAACCTAACCTAACCTTCGCCAAACTATACATACAATTTTTTATGTATAAGAATATTAATTTATATATGAGAACAAACCAATTTTTAATACACACAGTATGTTAACATTGATGACTGCATCTTGGGAGGACGGCCGCTGCTTTAACGAGCCTGGTGTGAGAACGGGTTGTACCGGCAGGTTGCAGGTGCCGCTTGGCCCGCCAGGAGTGTCACCACGCACACGCATGCACGTGCACTGTGTGTGCTTACCTAATATTGCATATCTAATAGTGTCTACGGAAGGGTGAAGTCTTAATTTTTTATGCTCCGCCTACCTCACTTCTTGTACCTGTTGCATTATAATTGAACTATTTGATGTTGACTGAGTGGACAGCACGCTGGACGCGTGATCCAGTGGTCCCGGGTTCGATTCCCGGCGCCAGCGAGAAACAATGGGCAGTTTTTTTTCTCACCCTGATGACCTCGTTACCTAGTAGTAAATAGGTACCTGGGAATTAGTCAGCTGTCACGGGCTTCTTCCAGGGTGTGTGTGTGGTGTGGGGAAAAAATAGTAGTTAATAAAACAGTTGATTGACAGTTGAGAGGCGGGCCGAATGAGCAGAGCTCAACTCCCGCAAGCACAACTAGGTGAATACACACACGCACACACGCATATCATGGAGTCCCCATCTGAAGAAACACATAAGGAAACTGGAAAAGGTTCAGAAGTTTGCAACGAGACTCGTCCCAGCGAAAGAAGGGATAGGGTATGAAGAGCGCCTGAAGGAACTGAGCCTTACTATACTAGAAAAAAGAAGGGGGGGGGGATATGATAGGAACGTATAAAATACTCAGGGGAATTGACAAAGTGGAAATAGGGGAAATGTTCACACGGAATAGTAACAGGACGAGGGGACATGGGTGGAAGCTGGAAACTCAGATGAGTCACAGAGATGTTAGGAAGTTTTCTTTTAGCGTGAGAGTAGTGGAAAAATGGAATGCACTTAAGGAACAGGTTGTGGAAGCAAATACTATTCATAATTTTATAACTAGGTATTGTGGGAAAAACCTGCTGGGATTGATATAAGAGGAAACTACCAGGGACTTTTACTGAACTAAATTAAAAAATTACTGTCTGCAAATTAATTCAATTAAAATCTCTAGCTAGGGTTGTAAATCCTAATTCCTCTTTTCCTAATGACAGACTGTGGGCTGTAAGGGACAGGTGGGGTGAATGACTTGTTGATAGAAGTTCCAGTCCACCTGTAGACAGGGATCTCACATCAGCTTGTATTTTATACAAGGATAAGATTTAATAAATTCAGTTATCTGACTGAACACTGGCTCTGTTTAAATCAGAGATTTAAACATACATAGTCTAACCTAGTACCATAACTT
This sequence comes from Procambarus clarkii, assembly GCF_040958095.1. Taxonomy (NCBI): domain Eukaryota; kingdom Metazoa; phylum Arthropoda; class Malacostraca; order Decapoda; family Cambaridae; genus Procambarus; species Procambarus clarkii. The sequence goes on along the minus strand of NC_091216.1, from coordinate 12,716,250 downwards.
AACAGCCAATATGTACTTATACTATAAACAACAAATTAAATTGTAAAAGTATAATAAATGACCTTAAATGTAGTCTTAATACTATTAAGTAACTACTAATTATATTCAATTAAATGAACTTATATGATAACTTAAAAATTAACTAAGCAACCAATTGATAACTTAATTTATATATTCAAATATATATGCAGACATATTCAATTTATATGATACAGTTAGCTTGAGTGAATCTCTTCCAACGCTATGGACACTTGTGAGGTTTTTACTTATTGAGGCTGAATTCTTTTCTGACAGAATGGACACTCATGAGGTTCAGTGTTTGGATAAGATTCACAGCTACACTACAATTTTAATAAACGTACCGATGAATGAGGCTTTGCTTCGCTTTTTAACCAACAGACAGATTTATAGGATATTAAAGCTACACAAGCATACAATTGGCCAATCATATACCAAATAACCTTCAATATACTTCTCTGCCAGTCGGGGTGCCTGTCTGACAAGTTTGCCAGACTGATTAACTCTCTCTTGTTGAGTTTAGGCACGATATTTTGCTACAGCGTTGCTGTATGATGATCTGGTAGCGTTGCTACGTGATTGTCCCTGCTGTTGCAGAAGAATGAGTTGATAAAGATAAAGAATGAAGGTGGAGGAAACCGTGTCACCGTGATCTCCACTATACACTCTTATTTTATGTAATGTTCCAGGATTTTCCTTGTAGATATTGTCCAGGTACTCCCCCAGTTCTAGAGAGTATTCACTGGCGATAAAAAATATTAGATAAGGTGTCCTTGAGCTGGTAATGTTCGCTAAGGATCAGTCACTTGTTCACTCATTTGTAAACAAACGCGGAGTGCCGCTGGGCTTTGTTGGTGGGCGCTTCACTCCCCCCATCGCCCTGCCATGCTCTCTGTGCACGGTAGCCTTCTATGAATATTAATTGATTATTTTTACAGTCTAGACTTATGATTGAAATAAGATGTGATTATAATATAATTAGATATAAGATTTAAAGATTATAAGTAGTATTTGAAAGTACCACTGAATCTTATTAAGGATTCGATTTTTAATCGTACCGTATGTTGAATCAATGTTCCAATAGTTTTTTAATTAACAAATCCTTCTTGAAGCTTCTGGATCCTTGAAAGATCATGTACAAAGTCACGTAGGCATCAAAAGGGCCCCTGTTGCGTACGTGTTCATGGTGCCATTGTCATCCAGGATCAAGCTATATAATGAATCTATAATGATTCTAATATGATTTTGATACGATTTAGATATGATTTTGATATGATTTAGATATGATATAGAAATTATACATTTCTTAGATGATTATTAGATATGGTGGGTAAAAATTTCCCACATCTTCTAGAGGGAGAGAACTGGCACAGAGTCCAATACTTAGGACAATAGTAACCATATGTATTTATTTACTCTCCATTGGATTGATAATACAAGTGCAAATTTTGCTTGCACTTTTGTGCTGCTGTCCGTTGTGGACGATTGTGTCTGTTAGGAGTCTGTGGGTCTTGTGGAGTTAGTGTCTTGAGGTCTCTCAGGATCTAACTGCATCTGGCTCACTGATTCCATGTGGATGAGTTTGTCCAATGTCTTCAGGGAAGTTGTTCCTTTAGACAGGATTTTGACTATTCTCAAAATCCCCTGACTATCTGGATGGACTGAGACAACTTTACCTAATGGCCAGTCAGCCCTAGGGCCATCACTGTCTACCAAGACAATATCGCCAGGTTGGAGATTAGCTATATTATGTGGGACATTGGCCCCATAGTGATGTTCTCGTAGAGATGTAAGATATTCTTTTGTCCAAACATCATTCCATTTTTGGATTATGCTGGACAGATGCTTATACCCCTGAACCAACTCGCTCTGACCCACATATGAGGGATCTCTGATCTCATCATCCACTAGAGATGGTACTGGAGACAGAAGTCTTCCATACATTAGGTGGGCAGGACTTAATGGCTCATGTTGAGTAGGATCCTCAGACAAGTAAGTCAACGGCCGGTTATTCACCCTTGATTCTATTTCCGTGATTACTGTCTGGAGTTCTTGAAGATTGATTTTCTGACGGTGTAGAGATTTTCTCAAGGATCTTTTTACAGTTCCTATTAACCGTTCATAAAATCCTCCGTGCCATGGGGCTCTCGGAGGGATAAATTTCCATCTGCAATGACGCTGTTCCAGTGTGGAAGTAACTGCAGGATGGGAACAGATTTCCCGTAGACATGCTTCTCCAGCTACCAAGTTTGCTCCGTTATCTGAAATCATCAGCTTAGGGCATGATCGGCGTGCTGCGAATCTGCGGAAAGCTTGAATAAATGATTGAGCAGTCATATCGGGTGTTACCTCTAGATGTACTGCCCTGGTGGTAGCACAGGTGAACAGACAGATGTATGCCTTGATAGGTTGCTTATCTGCAGTCCCTGTTAGATATATTGCTCCTGTATAATCTACTCCTGTCGTTTCGAAAGGTTGTAGATGGACCACTCGTTCCTTTGGCAGGGGTGGTGGCCCTGGATAAGAGCAAGTTCTTGCATCGTACCTTCGGCATATCATGCAATTCTTCAAGATTGATTTGACTGACTGTCTTCCCTGAGGAATCCAGTACTGCTGTCTGATTTGTGTGAGTGTGTCTAACACTCCTCCATGTTTGATGATTTGTTGATGTGTATGCAACACAATCAACCTTGTGATCCAATGATTTTTTGGTAAAAGCCATGGATGCACGGTATCTAGATTGATATCTGCGTGTTTAAGTCTCCCTCCACAACGCAGAATGTTGTGATTTTCTTGGTCTATCCACAGACCGAGATTGTGTTTTAACTTATGAGGAAGATTTTCATAGTTATTCCCATAAGTTTCTCTCTGGGCTTGTCTTACCCAATAGATAAGTGCATCAGGAAAAGTGTATTTTATACCTTTTTTCCTGAGATAATGAAACACGTTCTGTGTTACATTGATTAATTTGATGAGCGAGGAGTAACGAGTACAATCCAAGACTGATATTTGAGCTTGCTGCCTGGTGGTAGTTATGGTTTGTGTCGTAATGACGTGTGGCTTTTGTTCAGGCCAACTACCATTCACTAACCATCGAGGCCCATGAAACCAAATATCTGCCTTTGCAAACTGTTTAAATGTCATACCTCTTGATAAGAGATCAGCTGGATTATCCTTTGTTGGTACATGCAACAATTGAAAGCCTGCGGAAATTTCTTTAATTTCCGAGACGCGATTTTTTACATATGGAGTTGGACAGTTGTCGTTTCGTACCCATTGTAAGACAGCTTCATTGTCAGACCATATGATGACATCTTTGATGTTCATGGTAGACAAGACTTGTTTGATATGTACTGCTAAGCGTGTGCCAGTTAGCAGTGCTGTTAGTTCCATCTGAGGCAAAGTCCTCTTTTTTAATGGAGCGACTCTGGCCTTAGAGGTGATAAGATATGATTGATTAGAAGTCACTAAGTAAGCACAAGCTCCAAAAGCTTTGGCTGACGAGTCTGCGAATACATGTAGTGATACTTCTTCATTTTCCTCGACTATGTGTCTCGGAAAGATTATCTTTTCAACTAAAGTTTGTTCTTGAGCCACTTCCATCCAAGCTTTTTGTAACTGGATTGGTAGTGGATCATCCCAACCAACCTTAGCCTTCCATGCTTCTTGCACCAATAAACGCCACTTGATAGTCAAAGGATTTAGTAGACCCAGTGGGTCGAATACTTTGCTAACTTGTGAAAGCAAATCCCTTTTTGTAGTGATGTTGTAATTTACTGGCACAGATTTGATCGATATTGTGTCAGAGATTAAATCCCAATCCATACCTAACACCTTTTGTGATTCTGGTACGTGATATTCAGGGTAATCTCTTGCTATTTGATTATTCAATGTTGCATTGTTAGAGGCCCAAGATTGTAGTGGCATGTTGGCACCTTGTAGTTCCTTGTTGGCCTCTTGATATAATTGTAACAGTTCAGTAGTACTGTTAACTGTCCCTTGAAAATTATCTACATATAGATTTTGACTGATTTCAGTCTTACAGGGACTTGATGATTTCTTCAGATGAGTATCTAGAGTTGCTTGCAACAGAAATGGACTGCTTGTCGCGCCAAAAAGAACTGATGAGAATCTGAAAGTTACTATAGGACTATTGACATCTTCTGGGTTCTCTACCCATAGAAACTTAGTGAAGTCTCTATCTTCTTCCTGCAAGCCAACTCTGAGAAAGGCCTTACTTATATCTGCTGAATACGCATATTTGTTTAGTCTAAACTTCAACAGTATGTCATACAATTTCTGAGTTAGACTTGGACCTGTTTGCAAACAATCATTTAGACTGGTTCCTTGGGGTCCAGATTTAGAGCTACAATTAAAAACTATCCGTAAAGGAGTTGTTTTTGATTCTCTCATTACAGCCATGTGAGGTAAAAAATGGCCTGTTTGCGTATTGTCATGTTTCACGACTTCGATGAATTTATTCTTTAATTGTTGAGCAATAATCTCATGATAGAGTTTTAAATGCTCAGGCCTTTTTCTTAGCTTTGCTAGTTGAGATTTAAATTGACTATAAGCCATGTGATAATTGGTAGGTAAGGTTTTATGGTTGATTTTCCATGGTAGCCTTACCCAGTACTGTCCATCATGGTACTGTACAGTTTCTAAGTATTGATTGTATGCACAGACATCATCAGGACTTGGTTGTTCAGGAATTATTCCTATGGCATCAAGTTCCCACAATTGAGGTACAGATTCCAATCCATCATCAATCATGTGGGGGATTTTAAGTGGTGACTGTTCTCTGCCTAGTCATGCCACTATTACAGTTTCTGTATGATGTGATTTTTCAGGAGTTGAAGGTTCAAGATCTAGTATAGGTCCTGTCATCAATATGCCTCCTGCTGATTTGAGTATATTCATACCCATAGATTCTTCTGATCCTAGAATGAATCGATGATAGTAGTCAGCTCCAATCAGGATTCCGATATTCCCTATGTAGTCAGACTCAAGCAGAGGATCTGCTAATTGGATTCCTTTTTCTTTTAGGAATTTAATTGTGGCTGTCAGACCAGTCACTTCCATTTCAGTAGGAATTTTATCAACTACTATGGCTTCTACTGTCCTTTGGGATGTACCTAGACAGACATTGAGTTTTACTACTGGAAAGGTTCTACGACCAGAATTAGTAAAAAACCCTGATATGGAGGTAGATACTTGCTTTGAAGATTTAAGTTGTAAATCTTCTGCCATCTGTTTACTGATAAAGGTTTTCTGTGACCCTTGATCAAAAAAGCCTCTAGTTGGAATACAAATTCCTTGATTGCATAGTTCTAGCTGTGCAGTAGGCAATATGGCTGCTGTAACAATTTCTGTATCCAAGTCGTTGACATTGCTCATTACTGTACAGAATTGTACGGCTGTTGTGGTATTATCATCTTTGGGCTTTGCCTGAGATGCAGGTTGATTATTGGAAGTCTGTGATCTGGATTGAGTGTTAATATCACTACAGAGTGCTGTGTGATGTACACTTTTATGACAATATTGGCAGTTTTGCAATTGAGTGATACACTCACTTGTATCGTGCTTCCGTAGACAACGGATGCACCTGTTCAGAGATTTCAGTCGATCGATTCGACTGGCACGGCCTACATAAACTGTGCATTGATAAATGGTATGTGCTTCTTGACAGAATAAACATTTTGGGGCACTTGTAGCTCCTTTTGTCTTATCTGTCTTAGGAGCTTGGTTTCCTACAGTTCTGTTAACTGTGGGGGATATAGCATAAGAGCCAACATTATTCTGTTTCCACTTTGCAGAAGAGGAGTTTTGTTGCCTTGATTTTTGACTGCCATTCTGGACATTTTTATTTTTGTCCGTGGATTCACTTTTGGGGATTTTTTCTTGAGATCTAAGTTTTCCTCGGCTTCGTAATCTTTGTACGTAAGCTCGAAGTCCATCAATGATTTGGCTTTGTGATAAGATGTTGGTGTTATAATGAGTGCATAGGCTGTCTATGACCTCATTTGGAAGTTTCCTTTGAATGATTAACTTTATAAGCCACTCTGCATCTCCTACAGGTACTTTTGTACTGAGGGCTTTGATGATTGATTCTATAGACAATCGAAATGATTGTAGTGACTCATAACTTTTATTTGAAGAGGGTAAATCCAATAATTTGTATGAGAGACGTGCAATTGCAGTCTCCTTATCACTGTAGTTATCTTGTAACAACTGTAAGGCATGGTCGTAATCATCATCTGTTAATGACAAATTAGCAATGACCTGCCTTGCCTCTCCCCGTAACTGGCCTTGCAAATATTGAAACTTTGTCGCCTTTTTGAGAGAGGTCTTGGAGTTTATTATAGAATCAAAGTGTCTCCAGAAGGTATCCCAATCGTCTTCATCCTTGCCCTCAAAATATGGTAATTGTACCTTTGGGAGCTCTGCGGCTATATGTGTGATAGTTGCATTGCTCTGTTGAGTGGATGAGCTCACATTGGATTGGGTTTCTGCTTGAGATATTTGTTTGATTAAAGGATCAAGTTGATCTTGGATTTTATCTTCATACATTGTCATTTCAACGACAGTTTCCTGAAGTTCCCTTCGGGTTAAATCTGCATTAGCCATTTCTGTTAGATAAATCTCTGCATGGCGTTTGATTTGTTCATACTTATCCACAGCTGCTTTTACTCTGGTATTCAGAATTATTAAATCAGGAGATGGTTGTCTAGCCAACTTTTGACATTTGTCAATCAGTTGAGTTAGGTGATCTTGCAGACAATTAAGTGTCCTCCTATTTCCTGTTTCAGCTGCTGGTGGAATACTGTTAGCCATTTTGACTTTTTCCGAGTTTCGGAGATTCCGAGATTTTTCTCTTTTTTTCTGATGAATATGTTTGATGTTAATGTATTTTGATAAATGAGCTTTCCTGTCTACTTAGGTAATGATTCCAAAGATCGTCCTTCATTTCCTCCCTGGAATCTGGTTGTAGCAGGTGTTCAATTATCAAAAGTATTGTAATAATTTGATTTGTGACCCGAATGCACGAATGCACCAAGTTGGTAAATCTTGTAATAATTTTTTAAAAATAGTAAATGGCACTATTTTTGCAAAGTTATTACAAAATCTGTTACCATAATAATTGTTAGATAAAATACAGTAGAATGTCTACTGGTTTTACCTGGAATAGGGTATGATATAGTTGATTATGGTTAGATTGTAAGGAATGCTCTTACAGTGATGATAACACTTTTTTAAAGAATATTATGTAATGAGCAGCTCTGAAAATCAGTAGATTAGAGATAATGCTAGATAATACACTTAAATATACATGTAATGTTACCACAATGAGGTAGGTAATTGGTATTTATGATTAAGATGCAGTTGTGTCTGTGACACTGATATACTTAAGTACTGTGGTTTCTTAACACAAAACAATATCAGTATGCTATGAATGCTTACTAGTTAATGGATATGGTGGCTTAAGCCACTGCTAACAATGTGTTTACTTAGATATATAGCTATGATAAATATTGGCTGATAGCTAGGTTAGGCCAGAATATGTAAGAATTATTCCAATGCAAAATCAAGAAGTTTCTTATGTATTTGGCACTGAAATATTCGGTAAACGAATGATCATAAATATCTAGGTATAAAGGACCATTATTATCTAGGTTCGAAGGACCATTAATGTGGGAAAAACCTGCTGGGATTGATATAAGAGGAAACTACCAGGGACTTTTACTGAACTAAATTAAAAAATTACTGTCTGCAAATT
>NC_091216.1:12698455-12703455 GCF_040958095.1 Procambarus clarkii | reverse complement strand
TTCCCATATAAAAATTAGCAAATAAAACTCCTAAGGGGGAGCCCATTGCTACTCCGTCTATTTGTAAATACATGTCTCCTTGTGGACTGATGAAAGGGGCTTCCTTTGTACATGCTTCGAGAAGACTTTTCAAGTGTGGCTCAGGTATGTCTAATTTGGGGGTGCTCTCGTCTCTGTATACTCTGTCCAGTATCATTCCTATGGTTGTGTCGACTGGGACGTTGGTAAAAAGGGATTCAACGTCCAGGGAAGCGATGATTCCATCGGGCTGGGTAGATTTGATCAATTCTAGGAAATCTGCTGATGATTGTAGACTAAACTTACTTGGAGTGTATGGAGTTAGGAGTTCATTGAGTTTCTTTGCCAGGTGATAAGTTGGGGTTGGTATTTGGCTGATTATAGGGCGTAGTGGGTTACCTGGTTTATGCGTCTTAACATTGCCGTAGGCATATCCTAAGCCATAGTCGCCTTGAAGTTTATTGAAATGCACACTACCTTTCTTTGCGTTGATTGCTGTAATTGTTTTGTTTACTTTCCGCTTAAGGTCTTCTACGGGGTTCCTCGTGATTCGTTGAAATTTGGAGTCGTCACTTAGGATGTCGCTAATTTTGTTCATGTATTCATGGGTAGGAATCAATACATATGCTGCTGTTTTGTCGGCTTTTCTTATTGTTACGTCTTTCAGATTTTTTAGTTGTTTCGCTGCTTCTTTGAGTCGTGGGGTTAAGATTGTAGATGAATATGTTCCTCGTTTTTTCCCTGCTTCTGCAAGTAGTTCAGCTTGAAGTGTGTCAGTGGTGATGACTTTTTTGTTGTCTTCTAGCTTATGGATATCGTCCAGAAGCATTTCGATTTCCAGGCGTTTTTGATGCGTCTTTGGTTTAGATAAGAATTGACAATTTAGACCAAGATTTAAGAGGTCTCGTTGGTCCTGGGTAAGATCATAAGAAGTCAGGTTAAAGTAGCCATCTTTAGGACGAGGGATTTTTAGCTGTCCACCGTTTAGGGATGTTAACTTACGGAGTGTCTTTGTTTCTACAAGAGTTTTATGTTGTTGTTTCAGGTTAAATAGTTCACTGTTGATGGTTTGCTTGAGTTGGATAGGGATGTCGTACTGGGTCCATTTGTTTAACAGATGCTCCGCCTGCTCTATAAAGGTTTGGAGGGCTTCCTTCTTCTTGTTTAGTTGATGCCGAATGAGCTCTTGCCTATACCTATAGGTAAACTCTGTATTGCGGACTGCTGGGTCATGTGGGCTTATATTGGTGTATACTGGCAGCAGGTTTTCTTTCAAACATGTTTCATTGAATATGACCGCATATTCTGTATTTATTATTTTCTGGTTTAGGGCTTCTATCCCTCTAACTATTTTCTTAGCATCAGGGCTTAATTGAAATAGGAGTTCTCCAAAACTCATTTTCGTACTTTTAAGGTGAAGAAAAGAAGTGATTTACTATAGAGTGTATTACACTTATTTGTATAATTTGCACGACGTTTCGAACCTCCATGGTTCATTCTCAAGTGAACAGATCTTACAATACTAGTTGATTTTATACCCGCATTAGGTCAGGTGATAATACAATGAAGGTGAAAACATGGGGGGATACATAAGGGATAAACATAGGGGCTGCAGAAGGCTTATTGGCCCATACGAGGCATCTCCTATCTAAACACAAAGATTAATCCAGTGTAATTGGCCTGTTATGTTGGACATTGTCTTCTGTGTTGGCATCGATATGTTCTTGTCTTGTCCTTACTCTCATGGTGGGTAGAGTAAATAGTTCCGTGATTTGGGTGTTCATGGTAGGTCGCTCTATTCTTATGTGAATTGCCTCAAGAATTTGTAATCTTCTTGAATCTTGGGTTTTGTCTATTATGCAAGTATTCTTGTTCAACATTTCTCTTGTTAGAGTAATGTCATGGGCTTGTCTCATGTGATTCCTAGGGGCACCAGATTGAAGATGGCATGTCAAACGCCTCGTCAGCTTGGTCGACGTCATACCTATGTACTTACATTGAAGGTTACATCCTTCGTGGGGGCAAGTGTACATGTATACAACGCTTGACTGCTGTAGAGGGTTCTCCGTCGGCTTCGGGCTGTTTTTGATAAGGAGTTCGGAAGTCTTCTTGGTTTTGTAGAATATTATCAGGTTTATGTTTTGGTTAGGAGTAGTGCTTTTTACTCCTTTACGGATTATTTCTTTCATTATTCTTTCCTCTTTTATATGTTCACTGTGCATGGTTGATTTGTAATATAATTTTATTGGGGGTGTTGTGGTTTCTGTTCTAGGTTCTGAATTATACCAACGGTCCAAGTGTCTTCTTATAGCAGCGTTTATTTCCGCGTTGCTATATCCGTTGTTCACCAATACCTGAGTTACTCTTTCAAACTCTCTATACAAAGCCAGTGTTCTCAATGCTTATATTCGTCGAGCGCTTACCCACTGCTCTGAATGGAGCAACGTGAGTAGAGAGTTTGAAAGAGTAACTCAGGTATTGGTGAACAACGGATATAGCAACGCGGAAATAAACGCTGCTATAAGAAGACACTTGGACCGTTGGTATAATTCAGAACCTAGAACAGAAACCACAACACCCCCAATAAAATTATATTACAAATCAACCATGCACAGTGAACATATAAAAGAGGAAAGAATAATGAAAGAAATAATCCGTAAAGGAGTAAAAAGCACTACTCCTAACCAAAACATAAACCTGATAATATTCTACAAAACCAAGAAGACTTCCGAACTCCTTATCAAAAACAGCCCGAAGCCGACGGAGAACCCTCTACAGCAGTCAAGCGTTGTATACATGTACACTTGCCCCCACGAAGGATGTAACCTTCAATGTAAGTACATAGGTATGACGTCGACCAAGCTGACGAGGCGTTTGACATGCCATCTTCAATCTGGTGCCCCTAGGAATCACATGAGACAAGCCCATGACATTACTCTAACAAGAGAAATGTTGAACAAGAATACTTGCATAATAGACAAAACCCAAGATTCAAGAAGATTACAAATTCTTGAGGCAATTCACATAAGAATAGAGCGACCTACCATGAACACCCAAATCACGGAACTATTTACTCTACCCACCATGAGAGTAAGGACAAGACAAGAACATATCGATGCCAACACAGAAGACAATGTCCAACATAACAGGCCAATTACACTGGATTAATCTTTGTGTTTAGATAGGAGATGCCTCGTATGGGCCAATAAGCCTTCTGCAGCCCCTATGTTTATCCCTTATGTATCCCCCCATGTTTTCACCTTCATTGTATTATCACCTGACCTAATGCGGGTATAAAATCAACTAGTATTGTAAGATCTGTTCACTTGAGAATGAACCATGGAGGTTCGAAACGTCGTGCAAATTATACAAATAAGTGTAATACACTCTATAGTAAATCACTTCTTTTCTTCACCTTAAAAGTACGAAAATGAGTTTTGGAGAACTCCTATTTCAATTAAGCCCTGATGCTAAGAAAATAGTTAGAGGGATAGAAGCCCTAAACCAGAAAATAATAAATACAGAATATGCGGTCATATTCAATGAAACATGTTTGAAAGAAAACCTGCTGCCAGTATACACCAATTATATATATATTATATATATATATATATATATATATATATATATATATATATATATATATATATATATATATATATATATAGTACCACCTCTGGTGCCAATGTGGGGACCCATAGCCTCGGAGAAGAAAATAAAAAGTATTCAGAGGAGACATTGTGGTTTCTCACTGAACACTAATATTATCTTCTCCTACCACCCCCATTCTTTTGTATGTACACATATATATTTACTTTATTTGAACTTTGTTACAAAAAAGGAGTTACATATGGGTTACAAAGATGGTTATCATAGGTTGTCGAGTTCCTCCAGCTCCTCAGATGGCGGGCAGGAACCCTGGATGCAGTGCGCATTTCCCCTCTGTATCGCCACACTGAGGCGCTGGAAAAGAAAGCTTGCAGCTCTAGGGTCCCTTGTTGTTTCAATGAGCCTAGAACCCAGTTCCTTCAAAAAACTGGTAGCACTTTTACCCCAGGCGCCGAGTGTCTCAGAAGCAATGGGGACAAAATTGTAGTGGTGATCCAGTTCTCTATACTTACGGGATTTGGCTGCTTCCCTGTGGGTGGCAGCGCCACCTGGTTGTGCAACACTGAGGTTAATGTAGGTGTTGGCCAGGGTTGATACGCACGTGTAGTCCCATACCAACTGCTTGCCACACACACACACACATATATATATATATATATATATATATATATATATATATATATATATATATATATATATATATATATATATATATATATATATATATTGTGACGGTAACGCGTTGGTGTTCGGCTGTTCAAAGCTAGGGGTATGGCCTCGTCACATAGAAACAAAAAAAAATAGAAAATCTGGAACTTCGTCTGTGGTAAGGTAAGGAGAAGACACACAAAACACAAGTAAATTTTAACAATGAAATTTTAATTACGTTAAAGAAATCAAAACATGAATAAAATGGACATACAAATTCGTATAATAAAATCAATCAAAGTAATAAGAATAATCAAATGGCAAAATGAAAAGTTACGTTAAGACAAGTGAGCAAATAACAAGTTTATGGCAAACAAAGTAAATAGGTGCCGGAATATTGGCTTCAAGCTATCACTTCTCTTAGTACACGTAAGCCTGGGGCTTAGTCTACCAACGAGACGTGTTAACTTGTCGAAAGCACGGGATATTCTGAAGACTGAGGTCGTGGCGGCCCCAGACATCAAGTAGTATGGTGGGTAGAGTGCAGTTGCAGCTGGACCCGCAGCCAATCAGCGAGGAGCAGGCGACAAGACAGGTAGTTTGGCGGTTTGAGGTGGAGCAGGTGTTCCTGGCTGCATACGTTTTGCGCTTCTGGCAAAACTTGGTGGTGTTGTCGTTGTTGGACATTTCTTCCATAGTAGTTTTATATAGATTTGTAGCGACGT
>NC_091216.1:12682333-12697955 GCF_040958095.1 Procambarus clarkii | reverse complement strand
TGCCTGGCCGCCCAAGTCACCACCCTCCTGCCTAGCCGCCCACGCCACCACCCTCCTGCCTGGCCGCCCACGCCACCCCCCTCCTGCCTGGCCGCCCACGCCACCACTCTCCTGCCTGGCCGCCCACGTCACCACCCTCCTGCCTGGCCGCCCACGCCACCCCCCTCCTGCCTGGCCGCCCACGCCACCACTCTCCTGCCTGGCCGCCCACGTCACCACCCTCCTGCCTGGCCGCCCACGCCACCCCCCTCCTGCCTGGCCGCCCACGCCACCACCCTCCGGCCTGGCCGCCCACGCCACCACCCTCCTGCCTGGCCGCCCACGCCACCACCCTCCTGCCTGGCCGCCCACGCCACCACCCTCCTGCCTGGCCGCCCACGTCTCCTTTCTAGTGAGTACATTTGGAGGGCTTTGAGACGATCCCAATAATTTAGGTGTTTTATCTCGTCTATGCGTGCCGTATATGTTCTCTGTATTCCCTCTATTTCAGCAATCTCTCCTGCTCTGAAGGGGGAAGCGAGTACTGAGCAGTACTCAAGACGGGTCAACACAAGTGACTTGAAGAGTAGAACCATTGTGATGGGATCCCTGGATTTGAAAGTTCTCGTAATCCATCCGATCATCACTGGTGGCGCCGTAACGAGGTCACTGGTGACGCCGTAACGAGGCCACTGGTGACGCCGTAACGAGGCCACTGGTGGCGCCGTAACGAGGTCACTGGTGGCGCCGTAACGAGGCCACTGGTGGCGCCGTAACGAGGCCACTGGTGGCGCCGTAACGAGGCCACTGGTGGCGCCGTAACGAGGCCACTGGTGACGCCGTAACGAGGCCACTGGTGACGCCGTAACGAGGCCACTGGTGGCGCCGTAACGAGGTCACTGGTGGCGCCGTAACGAGGCCACTGGTGGCGCCGTAACGAGGCCACTGGAGGCGCCGTAACGAGGTCACTGGTGGCGCCGTAACGAGGTCACTGGTGGCGCCGTAACGAGGCCACTGGTGGCGCCGTAACGAGGTCACTAGTGGCGCCGTAACGAGGTCACTGGTGGCGCCGTAACAAGGTCACTGGTGGCGCCGTAACGAGGCCACTGGTGGCGCCGTAACGAGGCCACTGGTGGCGCCGTAACGAGGCCACTGGTGGCGCCGTAACGAGGCCACTGGTGGCGCCGTAACGAGGCCACTGGTGGCGCCGTAACGAGGCCACTGGTGGCGCCGTAACGAGGCCACTGGTGGCGCCGTAACGAGGCCACTGGTGGCGCCGTAACGAGGCCACTGGTGGCGCCGTAACGAGGCCACTGGTGGCGCCGTAACTAGGCCACTGGTGGCGCCGTAACGAGGCCACTGGTGGCGCCGTAACGAGGCCACTGGTGGCGCCGTAACGAGGCCACTGGTGGCGCCGTAACGAGGCCACTGGTGGCGCCGTAACAAGGTCACTGGTGGCGCCGTAACGAGGTCACTGGTGGCGCCGTAACGAGGTCACTGGTGGCGCCGTAACGAGGTCACTGGTGGCGCCGTAACAAGGCCACTGGTGGCGCCGTAACAACGCCACTGGTGGCGCCGTAACAAAGCCACTGGTGGCGCCGTAACAAGGCCACTGGTGGCGCCGTAACAAGGCCACTGGTGGCGCCGTAACGAGGCCACTGGTGGCGCCGCAACGAGGCCACTGGTGGCGCCGTAACAAGGTCACTGGTGGCGCCGTAACAAGGTCACTGGTGGCGCCGTAACAAGGCCACTGGTGGCGCCGTAACAAGGTCACTGGTGGCGCCGTAACAAGGCCACTGGTGACGCCGTAACAAGGTCACTGGTGGCGCCGTAACAAGGTCACTGGTGGCGCCGCAACGAGGCCACTGGTGGCGCCGTAACAAGGTCACTGGTGGCGCCGCAACGAGGCCACTGGTGGCGCCGTAACAAGGTCACTGGTGGCGCCGTAACAAGGTCACTGGTGGCGCCGTAACAAGGTCACTGGTGGCGCCGTAACAAGGTCACTGGTGGCGCCGTAACAAGGTCACTGGTGGCGCCGCAACGAGGCCACTGGTGGCGCCGTAACAAGGTCACTGGTGGCGCCGTAACGAGGCCACTGGTGGCGCCGTAACAAGGTCACTGGTGGCGCCGTAACGAGGCCACTGGTGGCGCCGTAACGAGGCCACTGGTGGCGCCGTAACGAGGCCACTGGTGGCGCCGTAACGAGGCCACTGGTGGCGCCGTAACGAGGCCACTGGTGGCGCCGTAACGAGGCCACTGGTGGCGCCGTAACGAGGCCACTGGTGGCGCCCAAATCTGTACTCCCTTGAGCGCAGGCGGGAGAGATACATAATAATTTACACGTGGAAAATAATTGAGGGGCTGGTCCCAAACCTGCACACAGAAATAACACCACATGAGACCAGAAGACATGGCAGGATGTGCAGAATACCCCCGTTGAAAAGCAGAGGTGCAACAGGTACTCTGAGAGAGAACTCTATCAACATCAGAGGCCCGAGACTGTTCAACACGCTTCCACTACACATAAGGGGCATAACTGGCAAACCCCTCACAGTGTTCAAGAGAGAACTATCAACATCAGAGGCCCGAGACTGTTCAACACGCTTCCACTACACATAAGGGGCATAACTGGCCGACCCCTCACAGTGTTCAAGAGAGAACTATCAACATCAGAGGCCCGAGACTGTTCAACACGCTTCCACTACACATAAGGGGCATAACTGGCCGACCCCTCACAGTGTTCAAGAGAGAACTATCAACATCAGAGGCCCGAGACTGTTCAACACGCTTCCACTACACATAAGGGGCATAACTGGCAAACCCCTCACAGTGTTCAAGAGAGAACTATCAACATCAGAGGCCCGAGACTGTTCAACACGCTTCCACTACACATAAGGGGCATAACTGGCCGACCCCTCACAGTGTTCAAGAGAGAACTATCAACATCAGAGGCCCGAGACTGTTCAACACGCTTCCACTACACATAAGGGGCATAACTGGCAAACCCCTCACAGTGTTCAAGAGAGAACTGGATAAGCACCTCCAAAGGATACCTGATCAACCAGGCTGTGACTCATACGTCAGGCTGCGAGCAGCCGCGTCTAACAGCCTGGTTGATCAGTCCAGCAACCAGGAGGCCTGGTCGACGACCGGGCCGCGGGGACACTAAGCCCCGGAAGCACCTCAAGGTAGCCTCAAGGTAGCCGTAACGAGGTCACTGGTGGCGCCGTAACAAGGTCACTGGTGGCGCCGTAACAAAGCCACTGGTGGCGCCGTAACAAGGTCACTGGTGGCGCCGTAACAAGGTCACTGGTGGCGCCGTAACAAAGCCACTGGTGGCGCCGTAACAAGGCCACTGGTGGCGCCGTAACAAAGCCACTGGTGGCGCCGTAACAAAGCCACTGGTGGCGCCGTAACAAAGCCACTGGTGGCGCCGTAACAAAGCCACTGGTGGCGCCGTAACAAGGTCACTGGTGGCGCCGTAACAAGGTCACTGGTGGCGCCGTAACAAAGCCACTGGTGGCGCCGTAACAAAGCCACTGGTGGCGCCGTAACAAAGCCACTGGTGGCGCCGTAACAAAGCCACTGGTGGCGCCGTAACAAAGCCACTGGTGGCGCCGTAACAAAGCCACTGGTGGCGCCGTAACAAAGCCACTGGTGGCGCCGTAACAAAGCCACTGGTGGCGCCGTAACAAAGCCACTGGTGGCGCCGTAACAAAGCCACTGGTGGCGCCGTAACAAAGCCACTGGTGGCGCCGTAACAAAGCCACTGGTGGCGCCGTAACAAAGCCACTGGTGGCGCCGTAACAAAGCCACTGGTGGCGCCGTAACAAAGCCACTGGTGGCGCCGTAACAAAGCCACTGGTGGCGCCGTAACAAAGCCACTGGTGATACTCTGCTATCACCAGGCCACAAGACGAGCCACAACACACACACATCTGCCCCTTCCGGCGTTCACATCAAATCATCTCCCCCTTCCCATATCCTTCCCTCCGTCCCATCCCAAATCCTCACCATGAACCCTTCCAAGAGTAATATAGTCGTAATGGCTTGGCGCTTTCAAGAAGGGATAGTTCCCTTCCCCCTTTCCCATATAAAGATGTGTTACTGTTCACCTAGAACACCACCATCACGACTATATTGCACTGGGAAGGGGTCAGGATAAGAATTTGGGGATGGGACGGGGGGAAGGAATGGTGGCCAACCACTTGGACGGACGGGGATTGAACGCCGACCTGCATGACGCGGGGAAATATAGAGAGAGTAATCACACTAACGTGATGTGTCAATGAGAAAATATTGTCGTGTCATGAGAAAATATGCGGTGGCCTAGTTGACTAGGGCGTGTGCCTGGGAACACCCAGCCCCATACGTTCGAGCTCTCATCACAGCTCTTACGGATTTTATCAGTGTTTAAAATGTTAGGAGCCCGGGGGACTTGACTCACGAAGCAGTTACGCAAGCACTTATGAACCTATACATCTTTTCTCGTTATTTGGCGGGTTTGTTTACAATTATGAAACAGTTAATGAGCTCCGAAGCACCAGGAGGCTGTTTATAACAATAACAACACTTGATTAGGGAGTTTTCATGCTTGTAAACTGTTTAATAAATGTAACCAAAGCCGTCAAAGATCGAGGAAAGATGTACACGTTCGTAAGTACTTGCGGAACTGCTTCGTGAATCCGGCCTCTGATCAGAGCCCCTAATTAATGGCCTTGGGGACGTTGATCCTCGGAATCCTCAAAAGATGATAAGGTAACTCTCACACATTGATACACTCACGTCAAAGACAATAATGTTGTTGAAATACTCGGCTGCAACAGTATGCAATTGGAAATAAAGAAAATACCCTGATGAGTTTATTACTTTGACAACTGCCAAATATAGCGATGCCTTTCCAAGCCATTCCAGTACGGAGGATGGCGCCTGTCATGCGCCTCTGAATTTACCGTTTGAAAAACCTTGATAGCAATGTCTCGCCCGTACGAGAAGCCTTAGATGTGTGACGTCACCAGCACATCAAGGGACGTGTCGGCGCTGCCTGACCTCGACGTGTCCTCGCGGGGGGTCGAACCTGGTTGATCAGTCCAGCAACCAGGAGGCCTGGTCGACGACCGGGCCGACCAGGCCTCGCTATGCTACTCTATGGACGCTATGCCCCGGAAGAACCTCAAGGTAACCTCAAGGAGCTCCCACAATAGGTGGCTGCCGGAGCTCTCCCTGCGACCCGGCGATTACCCGTTGACGATTTCGAGAGTTGTTCTACTGCCGCATGCTTTCCTGGTGACTTCCCGACCTGGTCGCCCTCGTAGCCTGAAGGTCCGGGTCTCTCCCGAGACCTCACACTGGCTGGTGCCGACACTTGTTTTCAGTTTGGATGCGATTCTGTTGAGAATACTGTTTCAGCAATAATAAATGACCGGACCAACCGGGCTGTGGTGGGTGTGTGTGTGGGCCTGCGGGCCGCTCCAAGCACCAGCCTGGGACCCACCAGCACCAGCCTGGGGGCCACCAGCACCAGCCTGGGGCCCACCAGCACCAGCCGGGGGCCACCAGCACCAGCCCGGGGGCCACCAGCACCAGCCCGGGGGCCACCAGCCTGGGGGCCACCAGCCTGGGGGCCACCAGCACCAGCCCGGGGGCCACCAGCACCAGCCTGGGGGCCACCAGCACCAGCCCGGGGGCCACCAGCACCAGCCCGGGGGCCACCAGCACCAGCCTGGGGGCCACCAGCCTGGGGGCCACCAGCACCAGCCCGGGGCCCACCAGCACCAGCCTGGGGGCCACCAGCACCAGCCCGGGGCCCACCAGCACCAGCCTGGGGGCCACCAGCCTGGGGGCCACCAGCACCAGCCCGGGGCCCACCAGCACCAGCCTGGGGGCCACCAGCCTGGGGGCCACCAGCACCAGCCCGGGGCCCACCAGCACCAGCCTGGGGGCCACCAGCACCAGCCCGGGGGCCACCAGCACCAGCCTGGGGGCCACCAGCCTGGGGGCCACCAGCACCAGCCCGGGGCCCACCAGCACCAGCCTGGGGGCCACCAGCACCAGCCTGGGGCCCACCAGCACCAGCCTGGGGGCCACCAGCCTGGCCAAGAGGGTCTGGGTAAAGTCGTTCATAATAGAAAGAGGTGAATTTTTCAGCGCAGGGAAATGTGGAGGATGGTGCAGTGGTGTGTACCGCAGGTGTACCCAATGGTGCAGTGGTGTGTACCGCAGGTGTACCCAATGGTGCAGTGGTGTGTACCGCAGGTGTACCTAATGGTGCAGTGGTGTGTACCGCAGGTGTACCCAATGGTGCAGTGGAGTGTACCGTAGGTGTACCCAATGGTGCAGTGGTGTGTACCGCAGGTGTACCCAATGGTGCTGTGGAGTGTACCGTAGGTGTACCCAATGGTGCAGTGGTGTGTACCGCAGGTGTACCCAATGGTGCAGTGGTGTGTACCGCAGGTGTACCCAATGGTGCAGTGGTGTGTACCGCAGGTGTACCCAATGGTGCAGTGGTGTGTACCGCAGGTGTACCCAATGGTGCAGTGGTGTGTACCGCAGGTGTACCCAATGGTGCAGTGGTGTGTACCGTAGGTGTACCCAATGGTGCAGTGGTGTGTACCGCAGGTGTACCCAATGGTGCAGTGGTGTGTACCGTAGGTGTACCCAATGGTGCAGTGGTGTGTACCGCAGGTGTACCCAATGGTGCAGTGGTGTGTACCGTAGGTGTACCCAATGGTGCAGTGGTGTGTACCGCAGGTGTACCCAATGGTGCAGTGGTGTGTACCGCAGGTGTACCCAATGGTGCAGTGGTGTGTACCGCAGGTGTACCCAATGGTGCAGTGGTGTGTACCGCAGGTGTACCCAATGGTGCAGTGGTGTGTACCGTAGGTGTACCCAATGGTGCAGTGGTGTGTACCGTAGGTGTACCCAATGGTGCAGTGGTGTGTACCGTAGGTGTACCCAATGGTGCAGTGGTGTGTACCGTAGGTGTACCCAATGGTGCAGTGGTGTGTACCGTAGGTGTACCCAATGGTGCAGTGGTGTGTACCGTAGGTGTACCCAATGGTGCAGTGGTGTGTACCGTAGGTGTACCCAATGGCGCAGTGGTGTGTACCGTAGGTGTACCCAATGGTGCAGTGGTGTGTACCGTAGGTGTACCCAATGGTGCAGTGGTGTGTACCGTAGGTGTACCCAATGGTGCAGTGGTGTGTACCGCAGGTGTACCCAATGGTGCGTAGGTGTAGCGTACCTTTATAGTAACGTAGGAAGGTGTACCGCAGGTGAAATGAGGATATGGAGTTCTTAAGGAAGGTACAAGAGTGAGGGAGAAGGTGATGGAGTGAGAGGATGGGAGTAACAGCTGGCAAGTGTTGAGGTGCTGAGTGTTGCATCGGCAAGCCGGCTTGGACGGCTGGGAACGTTCAGTACGCGGGGCTGAGGTAACCACAGGTAAGGTAATGTCCTCCCTCTCCTTCCCCAACACCGCTCCCTCCCTCCCTCAACACCCCCAAGACCACCCCACAACCCCCACCCTCGCCGTTCTCCCGCCATAATCTCTACCAAGTGTGGCAGCATTAAGTGTTTTTCCCGCCTGGTCCACACTGACGGTGGCGCCGCCCCGTGAGAAGTTTGAGCCTCGCCGACCTTCAGTTTTGCCTCCATCATCATCAAGACCGCCACCAAGCGCCAGGCAATTCTCGACTTAAACTTGAAGCGTATACTAATATGAAGCACAGCTGGGATCATCCCGGACGTGGGTTCGAACCCTCATCACGGTCCCTTGTGGATTTGTACAGCCTCGTGTCTTATGGGAGGTTACCTTACCTTGCGGAGGTTCCGTGAGACAATGAAATACATCTCACAAGGATAGAGAAGCTCAGGCTAGTTCTACCCTCCTCTATTTAAGGTCCCTCACGGGGCTCATTGATCCACACAGTACACAACTATTAATCATATTAATAATGAGATAATGAGGATGGAAATCAACGTGTAAAAGTACTGGGCAAGACCTCCAGAGATCCTGTAGCTTTGGCGATAACACTAATGAGAGGCGAGGGAAGTAATGAATTAATCCTCTCGCTTCAAAAGGCGGACAGAAATGTGCAATGCGTGTTAGAGCAGGCGATAAGAGAGCACATACGAGATGAACAAATCCACAAGGGCCGTGACGAGGATTCGAACCTGCGTCCGGGAGCATCCCAGACACTGCCTTAATCGACTGAGCTACGACAGGGTTAAAAGAGTTGAAACCGAGATATGAGATCTCGTGTTCTAATGTTACTAAGCCATCAACACAGCCCGTCTTGTGGTCAAGAGTGTCCAGCAGCTGGAGACCCTCATCAAGACTGTCAAGCTGTACCCTCCCCCGCTATAGCAGCCACATGGTAAGGACTGACAGTTTCAATGCGAGCTTAACACACAGTCTATCCTTTCATCACCAAAGATCACATTCACTCAAAACAATCTACCGCTTGCGGGCTACTCATGCCCGTGCCACCTCTTGTGGTGGCTTAATCTTCATCAATCAATCAATAATATTACAACGTTATGTCATTCAAGACTCTATTACTTTTTAAGATCAAATAGACAACCGTTCAATGCCATCTTGGTCATCACTTGTACACCCACTGGTACACAGTTTACACCCACTACAATCACAGGTACACATTGTAATGGGTGTACTATTGTTAACTATGTCTTCAACTTTGCTTTGTGTAAACCATTTCTCCTTTGCCTTTCTTTTTTCAACATTTACCACAACATTGGGTTGTACCCTGCCATCATAAGTGGAGAGTTCCTTGTTCCGTCAGTCTCCATCACTGATGGAGACTCTTCCATCACTGATGGAGACTCTTCCATCACTGATGGAGACTCTTCCATCACTGATGGAGACTCTTCCATCACTGATGGAGACTCTTCCATCACTGATGGAGACTCTTCCATCACTGATGGAGACTCTTCCATCACTGATGGAGACTCTTCCATCACTGATGGAGACTCTTCCATCACTGATGGAGACTCTTCCATCACTGATGGAGACTCTTCCATCACTGATGGAGACACTTCCATCAGTGATGGAGACACTTCCATCAGTGATGGAGACTCTTCCATCAGTGATACTCCATCCTCGTCCCTACCTCCTCCTCCCTCAGTTTCACTCCCCCACTGTACTTCCCGGTTCCCTCCCCACTACACACCGTCTGTTTGCCATAGCTAACTTTTCTACAGCTGCAATCCTCGTGTCCAACATTGAGGTAGTCCAAGATCTGTGTACCAACCTCACACAGTTCATATCTGCTTGATGGGGTTCTGGGAGTTGTTCTACTCCACAAGCCACCTTGAGTATACCTTGAGTATACCTTGAGTATACCTCGAGTATACCTTGAGATGGTTTCAGGGCTTAGCGTTTTGTTTTTATTGTTTTGTACTCTGTATTATGTTTAAGGTTCTCATTTTTACCGTACCTGAGTACCTGGAATTTATCGCTGTTAAACATCATGTTATTTTCTGCTGCCCAGTTGAAAACTTTATTAATATCTGCTTGAAGATTTTCAATGTCTTCAGCAGAGGTTATTTTCATGCTGATTTTTATGTCATCTGCAAAGGATGATACGAAGTTGTGTCTTACATCAGATATAGACAAAAATACGAGAATGAGGAACAGCAGTGGAGCAAGGACTGTACCTTGAGGTACAGAGCTTTTAACTGCGATTGGACTTGATTTTATTTGATCAATCAACTCTTCGTGTTCTGTTCGACAGAGAATTGAGTATCCAGCGTCCTACTTTACCAGTTATTCCCATTGACCTCATTTTGTGTGCTATCACTCCATGGTCACATCTAATGCCTTTGCAAAGTCTGTGTATACGACATCTACATTTTGCTTTTCTTCTAAAGCTTCTGTGACTTTGTCATAGTGATAGAGTAACTGATAGACAGGATCTCCCCGCTGTAAATCTATATTGTCCCGGGTTGTGTGGTTCATTATTTTCATTAAATTTAGATAATTACGTTGGTTGCAATTTGAGGCCAGAAGAGCTACGCTCCTAAAGTCAGTGCAATATTCACCCGAGAAAAATTACCGCGGCATCCTACAAGTCCAATTACGGAGGAAACGGAATTCCTAATTGTGCTTTACATGTGTGATGAGGATGGGGGGAAGGGGGGCAGGGGGAAGGGGATGGAGGAGGGGAAGGGGATGGAGGAGGGGAAGGGGATGGAGGAGGGGAAGGGGATGGAGGAGGGGAAGGGGGGGAGAAGAAGGAGGGGGGGGGGGAGGGAAACCATCCTAACAAAGGGGAGGGGAAACGAGGGCAGCAAAGGTAAGGGAAACCTTACCTTGCGGTAGTTTTTCAGTGATTCCACGGATCAGTGCGCCTAGTTGCTGGACTGATCAACCTGACTGTTGGACGCGGCTGCTCGCAGCCTGACGTATGAGTCACAGCCTGGTTGATCAGGTATCCTTTGGAGATGTTTATCCAGTTCTCTCTTGAACACTGTGAGGGGTCGGCCAGTTATGCCCCTTATGTGTAGTGGAAGCGTGTTGAACAGTCTCGGGCCTCTGATGTTGATAGAGTTCTCTCTCAGAGTACCTGTTGCACCTCTGCTCTTCAACGGGGGTATTCTGCACATCCTGCCATGTCTTCTGGTCTCATGTGGTGTTATTTCTGTGTGCAGGTTTGGGACCAGCCCCTCTACTATTTTCCACGTGTAAATTATTATGAATCTCTTCCGCCTGCGCTCAAGAGAATACAGATTTAGGCATTTTAGTCGGTCCCAATAGTGTAGATGTTTTACTGAGTGGATTGATGCCTGTGACACACACACACACACACACACACACACACACACACACACACACACACACACACACACACACACACACACACACACACACACACACACACTTCATTCACTCACTACTTTCATCCTCACTACCTAGAACTTCATTCAGAAACCTAAATGAGGAGGCTTTTAGGGCGCTTTACACTGCCTACGTGAGACCCGTCTTAGAGTATGCCGCCCCATCATGGAGCCCCCACCTGAAGAAACACAAAGAAACTGGAGAAGGTCCAGAGGTTTGCGACGAGGCTTGTCCCAGAGTTACGAGGGATGGGATATGAAGAGCGGCTGAAGGAACTGAACCTTACGACACTAGAGAAAAGAAGGGAGAGAGGAGATATGATATGGACATATAAAATACTCAGGGGAATTGACAAAGTGGAAATCGATGAAATGTTCACACGTAATAATAACAGAACGAGGGGACATGGGTGGAAACTGGAAACTCAGATGAGTCACAGAGATGTTAGGAAGTTTTCTTTTAGCGTGAGAGTAGTGGAAAAATGGAATGCACTTGGGGAACAGGTTGTGGAAGCAAATACTATTCATACTTTTAAAACTAGGTATGATAGGGAAATGGGACAGGAGTCATTGCTGTAAACAACCGATAGCTGGAAAGGCGGGATCCAAGAGTCAATGCTCGATCCTGCAAGCACAAATAGGTGAGTACAAATAGGTGAGTACACACACACACAGGAAACAGGAGGCCAGACACAGGATACAGAATGGGAGATGAAGTCCTTCATGAAACGGACAGAGAGAAAGATCTAGGAGTTGATATCACACCAAACCTGTCTCCTGAAGCCCACATAAAAAGAATAACGTCAGCGGCATATGCGAGGCTGGCTAACATCAGAACAGCCTTCAGGAATCTGTGCAAGGAATCATTCAGAACCTTGTATACCACATATGTAAGACCAATCCTGGAGTATGCAGCCCCAGCATGGAGCCCGTACCTTGTCAAGCACAAGACGAAGCCGGAAAAAGTTCAGAGGTATGCTACTAGACTAGTCCCAGAACTAAGAGGCATGAGTTACGAGGACAGGCTACGTGAAATGCACCTTACGACACCGGAATACAGAAGAGTAAGGGGTGACATGATCACTACCTACAAAATTCTCAAAGGAATTGACAGGGTAGATAAAGATAAACTGTTTAACACGGATGGACTGCGTATTAGGAGACACAGGTGGAAACTGAGTACCCAAATGAGCCACAGAGACGTTAGGATGAACTTTTTCAGTGTGAGAGTAGTTAACGGATGGAATGCATTAGGCAGTGATGTGGTGGAGGCTGACTCCATACACAGTTTTAAATGTAGATATGATAGAGCCCAGTAGGCTCAGGAACCTGTACACCTGTTTATTGACAGTTGAGAGGCGGGACTAAAGAGCCAGAGCTCAACCCCCGCAAGCACAACTAGGATAGTACACAGGTGATGCCTGGGCTACATAAAACTGTACTATCCATCTCCACACCAACAAACCAGGACGGAAACAAACAGAATAATAAAACACTGGTGTTTTCACACGCTTCAGGAAATTGATTGGAGGCCGACCGCCCGACCTGGGTGGCCCAATGTCCATTTAGTCCGCCCCAATTTTGCACTATGTTCCCGCTTGTGTGGCGTTGATCCCAGCATATGGCGTCCCTACACGCACTCCCTCCTTCTTCTTGTTTTAGATTCAGGTACTGGAAACAAAAGTTTCAAGTAGCACGGGCTATGGTGAGCCCGGTGTACTGGAACTGGAACATGGTTCTATCAGGACGGAGGGACGCTAAGCCATTACGACTATATAGCACTGGGGAAGGGGTCAGGGTAGGGATTTGGGATGAGACGGGGGAGGAGGGGGGTGGTAGGGATGGTGCCTAACCACTTGGATGGTCGGGGATTGAACCCCGACCTGCATGAAGGGAGACCGTCGCTCTACGGTCCAGCCCAAGTGGTTGGGCTGTTCTACGAAGCAGCTCATGACGACGCATTAGAGAGCACTGTGTGAGCCGCTAGTAATCTCTCCCTCTATATATATTTCTTTTCAAGGTGACCCTTGCTAAGCGGGGTTTGAAGATCTGCTCTCACTTCCCGTGTTCCGTCCCTGGTTACTTGGTGTCATGTTGCTTGATACCTGCTTGATGGGGTTCTGGGAGTTGTCCCCAAGCCCGACCCGAGGCCCAAGAGGCACGAGAGCCCAAGAGGCACGAGAGGAGACAGGTGTTGGTGCACGGGTGGACTGTTGACCTAAAGAGCCACCAGTGTGGTACATGACTGTGGAGGGCGGTGGTGATGGGAGAGACTCGGGCTATCAACCAGTCCTCCAACGTCGCCTTTTGACGTATAATGACCCTATGGCCAAACACTGATGCATCCCTGTACCTACGAAGTGTCCCGTTTTCTGTTGGTGGGTCCTTGGGTAGGTTAGGTTCCAACAGTTTAGTAGAATTGTTTAGTGACGTTGGGAACGCTCCGGAGGACGGCGGAGGTGTGGTCTTACATGTTCTTTCACGAAAGTGACAGACAGGAAGAAATTAACAAAAATTTATCTTGCAACATAAGGAGATTATCAGGGGCCTGACGGCTGAGTGGACAGCGCTCGGTGTTCGTAATCCTAAGGTTCCGGGGTTCGATCCCCGGCGGAGCGGAAACAAATCGGCAGTTTCTTTCACCCTGATGCACCTGTTCACCTAGCACTAAATAGATACCTGGGAGTTCACCCACAGTTAGACAGCTGCTACAGACTGCTTCCTGGGGGGGGGGTGTAACAAAAAGGAGGCCTGGTCGAGGACCGGGCCGCGGGGACGCTAAGCCCCGAAATCATCAAGACACTATATGAACCAATATTTACGTGACCTTTGGTTATATTCACAGTTTCTGCCAGACCCTCAACTAGCAAGTGTCACACTGGAGTTGATGGCGCTTTGTGCCACCAACAGCAGCAGCGACGGTCTCGCGTCATGCAGGTCGGCGTTCAATCCCCGACCGTCCAAGTGGTTGGGCTCCATTCCTTCCCTCCGTCCCATCCCAAATCCTCATCCTGACCCCTTCCCAGTGCTATATACTACTAATAGTTTAGTGCTTTCTCCTGACAGTTCCCTTTCCCAAGTCGAGGAGCCCTGTCCGGTGTCCCATGGCCCGGACAAGGCTCCACTACCCACAGTCCGGGCTCAATCCACAGCTCTATAGGTTATCTTGAGATCTTGAGTTTATCTTGAGATGATTTCGGGGCTTTTTTTAGTGTCCCCGCGGCCCGGTCCTCGACCAGGCCTCCACCCCAGGAAGCAGCCCGTGACAGCTGACTAACACCCAGGTACCTATTTTACTGCTAGGTAACAGGGGCATAGGGTGAAAGAAACTCTGCCCAATGTTTCTCGCCGGCGCCTGGGATTGAACCCAGGACCACAGGATCACAAGTCCAGCGCGCTGTCCGCTCGGCCAACCGGCTCCCTAGGTCGAGATAATCCCCACACAGACCTGATAGTGTTCCAAGAGAGGGCGGGGAAGAGAGAGGTTACAGAGCGCAATGAAAGCACACGCCTCGACACCAAAGATGGTCCTCTTGTCCTCTTGAATTGCTAAGTCAGCGAAGAGGAGGATCTAAAGTATACTAACCTACCCTACACCCCACAACTCCCAGGAATGGTGTACTCACCTAGTTGTGCTTGGGGGGGGGTTGAACTCTACTCTTTCGGCCCGCCTCTCAACCATCAATCAACGGATTCCCTCCCCCCCCCCACACACACACCCTCAAGAAGCAGCCCGAAGCAGCTGTCTAACTCCCAGGTACCTATTTACTACTAGGTAACAGGAGCATTAGGGTGAAAGAGACTTTTTGCCCATTTGTCTCCGCCTCCACCGGGGATCGAACCCGGAACCTCAGGACTACGAATCCGGAGCACTGTCCACCCAGCTGTCAGGCGCCAGGCGCCCCTGGGTGTGTGCTGGGTGGGGGTGGAATGGGGGCAGGCAATGGGGGGGGGGGGAACTCCGACAAGGACAGACGGACACACACACACACACACACACACACACACAATGTAAGGAATCATTCAGAATCTTGTACACCACATATGTAAGACCAATCCTGGAGTATGCGGCCCCAGCATGGAGCCCGTACCTTGTCAAGCACAAGACGAAGCTGGAAAAAGTCCAAAGGTATGCTACTAGACTAGTCCCAGAACTAAGAGGCATGAGTTATGAGGAAAGGCTGCGGGAAATGCACCTCACGACACTGGAAGACAGAAGAGTAAGGGGGGACATGATCACAACCTACAAAATCCTCAGGGGAATCGACCGGGTAAACAAGGATGAACTTTTCAACACTGGTGGGACGCGAACAAGGGGACACAGGTGGAAGCTGAGTACCCAAATGAGCCACAGAGACGTTAGAAAGAACTTTTTCAGTGTCAGAGTAGTTAGCAAATGGAATGCATTAGGAAGTGATGTGGTGGAGGCTGACTCCATTCACAGTTTCAAATGTAGATATGATAGAGCCCAATAGGCTCAGGAATCTGTACACCAGTTGATTGACGGTTGAGAGGCGGGACCAAAGAGCCAGAGCTCAACCCCCGCAAGCACAATTAGGTGAGTACAATTAGGTGAGTACACACACACACACACACACACACACACACACACACACACACCCATTTTCACACATGGACACCCCGGTCACGTATTGATTTCAAAGGCAATCTCCGTCTCCAGGAGGGTGACGGAGACATCAACCACCTCCCGTGCGAGCGGCTCGTATCTCGCCTCTTATCTCCTACGACATTCACGTGAAGGGAAGTGGGGAGAAAGTGTGGCGTA
>NC_091216.1:12638319-12681833 GCF_040958095.1 Procambarus clarkii | reverse complement strand
GTAAACAAAGCCGCCAAAAGGTTGAGAAAAGGTGTACAGGTTAGTAAGCACTTGCGTATAGCTGCTGGCTGACAGCGGTTAGGCACAGGGTATTGGATTCTGGGAACCAGCACAGGAGAACTATCCAATTCCTTATTCCCCCCCCCCCCCAAAAAAAAAAAAAAAATAAACCTTTTTTCTTTTCCGGTAATGTTTTGGTTTAGTTGAATAAGACTGGAAAGTCGTTAACCTCAAATGTTTATACATCTTGTTACCGACTGTAGCTATGACCGGGGGGGGGGGGGTAATTAAATATGTAACTACGTCATTAATTGTTTTTTCGGGAAGGAAGGAAGGGAAAGTATACAAGGGTGGAAAGCGCCAAGCCCATTATGACTATTTAGCACTTGGATGTGGTCAGGATAAGGAATTTGGGATGGGGACAGGGAGGGGAAGGAATGGTGCCCAACCTCTTGGACGGTCGGGGATTGGAACGCCGACCTGCATGAAGCAAGACCGTCTTTCTACCGTCCAGCCCAAGTGGTTATGGGGGGGGTAGAAATAGCCTAAGCTACTCTATCCCTTTGAGATGTATTTTATTGTCTCAATAAACGTACTTGAACTTGTAGCTCTGACTGCTCTATATGGTGTGTGTGGGGTTCCTTACACGGTCTCTCCCCTCCTCAAGGTTTTTTTTTTTGGTGTGTGTGTGTGTGTGTGTGGTGTGTGTGTGTGTGTACTCGCCCAGTTGTATTCACCTAGTTGTGCTTGCGGGGGTTGAGCTCTGCTCTTTCGGCCCGTTTCTCAACTGTCAATCAACTATTACTAACTAATATTTTCTCTCTTTCTTTCTTTCTTTACCCCCCCCCCCTCCCTCCCTCCCTCCTCCCCCCTCCTGCATAAAATTTAAAATAAATTTAAATAATTTATCTTTTGAAGAAAAATATATTATGATATATTTTGGCAAGCCGGGTAGCCTTGGTGATACATTACGCCGGCCATGTGTGTGTGTGTGTGTGTGTGGTGTGTGGTGTGTGAGGGTTTTTATATCAGTTGATTCCTGGACGCTCATATACACGGAGGCTGGAGTCGAGTGCCCTACTGGGTTGGTTGGTTCCCAGGCGCGCTCACCCTTACACACACCTGCAGCGTGTGTGGTGGCGGGGTAGGGTGAGAGTAGGGAGGCAAGGGTGCGTAGCCAGGGAGGGAGGCAAGTTACAGCCCCCGCTCCTGTGCCAGGTAAGTGTCCACTACGGGCTCACCATAGACCGTGCTACTTTGGAACTTTTGTTCTAAGTAGCTGATTCTAAAACCAACAACAAGAGGGAGGCAAGGTGAGACAAGGACGAGGCATGAGAGAACAGGGATCAGGGCAGGAAGAACAGAGAACGCTGATGAAATAAGGGAGAGGGAAGGAGGTGAGAGAGCAACAGAAGGAGAGTAAGAGGACAGGTCTAGGCTGGTCAGTGGAGTGAAAGTTGAAAGTCTCCCACCCCCCCCCTTCCCGAGCCCTACTAGGGGTCAGGGCTGGCTAGACCCTCTCCAGGCTAGACCAACCCTCTATAAGCACCTCTTAATGTTCACGCGGGCTGTTCCTCGCTTGGCTTGAAACACAGTGAAGCGGGACCAAAGAGCCAAAGCTCAACCCCCTCAAGCACAATTAGGTGAGTACAGTCACCAATCCAATTATTTGTCATACTCAAATTTGTCATTTGTCATACATATTGTACATACGTTTATTAGATCAAGGGTTGTCTGTTGTAACGCGGCTGGTAATGGGGGCTGAAGAGCGAGCCACTCTTGAAAACATATACACGCGCCCAAAATAACAACATACTGGAGTGAAACGATATGAAGAAAATGCAGAATAGAACCAGTGAAGAGCAGAGGTTGCCTAGGTACAATCAGAGAACACTGTATAAACATCAGAGGTCCACGGTTGTTCAACGTCCTCCCAGCGAGCATAAGAATATTGCCGGAACAACCGTGGACATCTTCAAGAGGAAACTAGATAGTTTCCTCCAAGGAGTGCCGGACCAACTGGGCTGTGGTGGATATGTGGGCCTGCGGGCCGCTCCAAGCAACAGCCTGGTGGACCAAACTCTCACAAGTCGAGCCTGGCCTCGGGCCGGTCTTGGTGAGTAGAAGAACTCCCAGAACCCCATCAACCAGGTTAATTAAAAAATAACCCCACAGGAGCCAACTTGTGTTGAGTGTGTGAGGTGAGGTGATGGACGGCGTGGAGGGC
Organism: Procambarus clarkii; assembly: GCF_040958095.1. Classification (NCBI taxonomy): domain Eukaryota; kingdom Metazoa; phylum Arthropoda; class Malacostraca; order Decapoda; family Cambaridae; genus Procambarus; species Procambarus clarkii. The sequence goes on along the minus strand of NC_091216.1, from coordinate 12,679,606 downwards.
CACCCGGCGGCCGCTCCAGTGTCTAGGTAATGGAGTGTTTGGTTAGGTCATTTATTATGCACCCCATACCCATCCTGTGGGCGGTAGTCGAAAGGGTTACAGAGGCACATGATGGGCTCAGGGACTGAACCCCACAATTCATTTAGTCTTGATGAGCTAGATACAAAATTCAATGTACATCGACACATCATCAATGGGATATTAGACGTGTATATATGCTTTACTATTAACATAGTGAATCCCACATTGTTTGAGTTAGTAAAATACTATGTTAAATATAATTCTGTTCTTAAAAGATTCTCCCATTTTGCACCCGCAAGAACCCAAGTTTTTAAGGGTTGATAGATGTTAATCTTCTTGTTTGAGGAGCTGTTCACTTGAGACAGTTAATTAAGCAAGTCCCAGCTGTGTCTGGGTACAAGTGACAGGATGAACAACCCAGCGGGTTTTCTTCCTATTGGGGAGTGTTGTACATGCTGCTATGGCGGTGTGTCCACTCACAGGATGAGTGGCGCTGCCCAATACTGTCACTATGGCGGTGTGTCCACTCACAGGATGAGTGGCGCTGCCCAATACTGTCACTATGGCGGTGTGTCCACTCACAGGATGAGTGGCGCTGCCCAATACTGTCACTATGGCGGTGTGTCCACTCACAGGATGAGTGGCGCTGCCCAATACTGTCACTATGGCGGTGTGTCCACTCACAGGATGAGTGGCGCTGCCCAATACTGTCACTATGGCGGTGTGTCCACTCACAAGATGAGTGGCGCTGCCCAATACTGTCACTATGGCGGTGTGTCCACTCACAAGATGAGTGGCGCTGCCCAATACTGTCACTATGGCGGTGTGTCCACTCACAGGATGAGTGGCGCTGCCCAATACTGTCACTATGGCGGTGTGTCCACTCACAGGATGAGTGGCGCTGCCCAATACTGTCACTATGGCGGTGTGTCCACTCACAGGATGAGTGGCGCTGCCCAATACTGTCACTATGGCGGTGTGTCCACTCACAGGATGAGTGGCGCTGCCCAATACTGTCACTATGGCGGTGTGTCCACTCACAGGATGAGTGGCGCTGCCCAATACTGTCACTATGGCGGTGTGTCCACTCACAGGATGAGTGGCGCTGCCCAATAGACTCGCCCCTCGGGGCAAAACTTAAAACTTGATCAACAATGGGCTCCTCGAGACAGACCACAAGTACAGTCGCTAAATTCAGCAACTAACATGTGTAGAAGACTAATGTCATGACATATGTTTACCCTGCACTCCGCCCCCGTAACCAGCCCACCACCACCACCACCACCAGTGGTAAACACACACATGGTATCTGGTTGATACCTGGTTGATGGAGTTCTGGAAGTTCTTCTACTCCCCAAGCCCGGCCCGAGGCCAGGCTCGACTTGTGAGAGTTTGGTCCACTGGTTTGGTAACACTACACTACACACGGAGATCACACTAACGTGATGCATCAAAGGAACAAATCCACAAGGGCCGTGACGAGGATTCGAACCTGCGTCCGGGAGATTAAGGCAGGGTCTGGGATGCTCCCGGACGCAGGTTCGAATCCTCGTCACGGCCCTTGTGGATTTGTTCACACACATGGTAGTCACATATGCGTACAAGTACACACCTCGTACACTGCTTATGTAGGACAGACGTAAATGTATTAATGTACGTCTTAACTGATGTGTGACCCTGTTCATGGAGGACAGAAGATAATGTAATGGTGGTTAGCACTGTAGATGTATGGGCCACATCTGTGGTAGAAAAGCCTAACCAAATGATACATCAAATATATAAAAAGAACGAGGGTGGGTGTGGAGGCCTTGGGCCAGATTCACGAAGCAGTTTACGCAAGTACTTACGAACCTGTACATCTTTCCTCAATCTTTGACGGCTTTGATTACATTAATTAAAACAGTTTACAAGCATGTAAACTTGCCAATCAACTGTTGTTATTGTTATAAACAGCCTCCTGGTGCTCCGGAGCTCATTAACTGTTTAATAATTGTAAACAAAGCCACCAAAGATTGAGAAAAGATGCACAGGTTCGTAAGTGCTTGCGTAACTGCTTCGGTGAATCTGGCCCCAGGCGGCCACCCTCCCGTTGCGGTCACTCCGTCAACAAAGTCAAGACGGGACAAAGGCAATTAGTTGGTGCGTGATTGTTGGGGTGTGTTCGGGAGGGGAGGGGGGGGGAGGTGTTATCACATGTTCGGGGGGGGGGGGAGGTGTATTCACGTGTTGTTGTTGTGTTCAGGGGGGGTTATCACGTGTTCGGGAGGGGGGGGGAGGGTTATCCCGTGTTGTTGTTGACCGCATTACACGCTCAGAGCTAATCCCATCCTTCCCGTGTGAGATACACCACAAGTTACCCTTCACCCCGGGAGACATCTCCACAACACTGCACATTATGTGTGCTGTGGGTGGCACCCCACCCCCCCACAACATCTCCACAACACCCCCACAATACTCCCCCACAACACGCCACCCCCACAATACTCCCCCACAACACGCCACCCCCTTCCACAACACGCCACCCCCTTCCACAACACGCCACCCCCTTCCACAACACGCCACCCCCTTCCACAACACGCCACCCCCTTCCACAACACGCCACCCCCTTCCACAACACGCCACCCCCTTCCACAACACCCCCCCTCCCACAACACCCCCCCTCCCACAACACCCCCCCCTCCCACAACACCCCCCCTCCCACAACACCCCCCCTCCCACAACACCCCCCTCCCACAACACCCCCCCTCCCACAACACCCCCCCTCCCACAACACCCCCCCTCCCACAACACCCCCCCTCACACAACACCCCCCTCCCACAGCACCCCCCCTCCCACAACACCCCCCTCCCACAACATCCCCCCTCTCACAACACCCCCCTCTCACAACACCCCCCTCTCACAACACCCCCCTCTCACAACACCCCCCTCTCACAACACCCCCCCCTCACACAACACCCCACCCCTCACACAACACCCCACCCCTCACACAACACCCCACCCCACAACACCCCTCCCAACATAACCCCCCGACACAACACCCCGACTCCCTATGCCCAACCCCCCCCCCCCAACATCCACACCTCCCTAAAACCCACCCCCACCTTCGAAACACGCCTACCCCAACCAACACAGACAGACAGAAGAGTAAGAGACATGATAACCACCTACAAAATTCTTAGCAGAATTGACAGGGCGGACAGAGATAAATTATTTAGGACGGGTAGAACACGAACAAGGGGACACAGGTGGAAACTTAGTACCCAAATGAGCCACAGACATATTAGAATGTTTTCAGTGTCATGATAGTTAAGAACTGGAATGCATTAAGCAGTGAGGTGGTGGAGGCAGGCTTCATACACAGTTTCAAATCTGCATTCTCATGAGCGCAGGTGGGAGAGATACATAATAATTTACACGTGGAAAATATTAGAGGGGCTGGTCCCAAACCTGCACACAGAAATAACATCACATGAGACCAGGAGGCATGGCAGGATGTGCAGAATACCCCCGTTGAAGACCAGAGGTGCAACAGGTACTCTGAGAGAGAACTATCAACATCAGAGGCCCGAGACTGTTCAACACGCTTCCACTACACATAAGGGACATAACTGGCCGACCCCTCACAGTGTTCAAGAGAGAACTATCAACGTCAGAGGCCCGAGACTGTTCAACACGCTTCCACTACACATAAGGGGCATAACTGGCCGACCCCTCACAGTGTTCAAGAGAGAACTGGATAAACATCTCCAAAGGATACCTGATCAACCAGGCTGTGACTCATACGTCAGGCTCCGAGCAGCCGCGTCCAACAGCCTGTTTCATCAGACCAATCAGGAGGCCTGGGCAGAGACCGGACCGCGGGGACGTTGATTCCCGAGATCAACGCCAGACGAGGCAAGTTAAGGTAACCGCAAGGTGCTGGTTGTAGTACTCATACCCATGCACAACCAAGTCACAATAACGTAATGTATCCATGAGGAAATCAGTAGGAGCCCTGATGACGATTCGAACCTTCTCACTTGGTACTCCTAAGCTAGCGCCCTAGACCCTAGTGACCGGGTTCGAATCCTCCCCCTGGGCTCCTACGGAGTTAGTCATCCCCATGCTTGGTTAACGACCGGATTATCGAAATCATGGTTGGGTGACGGTTTGGTTGCTTTGATGGTGGTCGTTTGGGAAGGAGTTCCCGCCAGCGCCCGCCCTCCCGCCTGGACAACTTCTGAGGTACATTGTTAGGGAGTGAGAAAGCGAGAGACGTTAAGAGAAAAGGTGCTTTTATGGCAGCTGTTGTGTGTTGAGCGGTGGCGCCTCGGGGGCTTTGTTGGGACTTGAACTGCGATCTTAGAGAGGCAGCGGGAGGCCATCCCCCACCACCACCTCCACACATCTCCACCACCACCACCACCACACATCTCCACCACCACCACCACACACCCGAAACCACGCACAATTTACGTGTGTGTGTGTGGTAATATATTTTCTATATGAAGCACTAGATGGGCTGTCAACTAGTGCCAAAGTCACTGTCTCTCACCCTGGATATTACCTGTAGAGAGTTCTCAGAGTTCTCCCCAAGCCCGGCCTGGGGCCAGGTGAGGATAGTTTTGACAGTCTGGTGAAGGAAGGAGAGGGGGGGGAGAGGGGGAAATATTGGGTAATCCATTGAGGTTTGCAATCGTAAAAAAAGGTTAATAAACCAAGGTCTAAATATGAGGGTCATTACTAACAGTGCCCCTGTGTTAAAGATGGCACTTGATCAACACACCTAAAGGGTATCCGATCAGCCAGGCTGTGGATCCTCCGCTGGACTGCATGTAGCTGTATCCAACGGTCCGTCCCACCAATCGACCATCAACCATGAGGCCCAGTCAGAGACCGGGCCTTGAGGACACAGGCTTGTTTGGGAACCATTTCATGTAGTCTCTAGGTCAGACCGTCCTCCAAACAAAGACCCCAAAGTGACTCCATGCACCCGCCAAACCAGGCTGTTTATGAATGAACAACGGTTTACACACGACTCAAAACTGTTAACGTTCGAACATATCCGGAACAAGTTCTTCACTGACGAATTTTGTTCGAAGCACAACGCTGTAAATGCTTCACCCACGTACTACAAATAATCGCCAACAGAACCTAAACACCTAACCTAAGCTAACTTATGCCTATATATACACAACATGCTAATATAATATAATAATAATTTATATTTGAGAAAATTCCCATTTTGAATGAACATCATGTTAACATTGATGAATGCGTCTGTGGGGTCGACCGCTGGATGTAATGGACTTGAGTCGAGGACGGGTTGTCAACGTTGTGTTCTTGGGAACATGTGTATCCATAGCCAGATGGACGGGACCCCTGGAGCATGCAAGGCTGCGAAGCTCGAGCCCCCGAGTCCCTGGCAAAGCACTCAAGTCTTTTTCACAGCAGCCCGTCCTCATCAACGATGGCCAGAAGTGACTACACGCAGCCACCAACGCTTCCTCAACCGTTTATGAATGAAAAATGGTTAATCCATTGAGGTTTGCAATCGTAAACTTGGGGAGAAGAAGAACTCCCAAAACCCCATCAACCAGGTATCAACCAGGTATCAACCAGGTTTTTACACAACTCTCAACTGATGACGGTCGAACACTCTTGAACAGTCCTTCTTAGACCACTTTGAATCACAACGCTGTAATTGCTTCACCCATGTACTATAAATACAAATGATTGACAACAGAACCTAAACACATAACCTATACCGAAATGTGCACAATACGATAATGTAAAATACTTTATATGTGAGACAATAAATATTTTGAATGAACACCATGTTAAAATTGCGGTCAGTTCAAAGACCAAAGACGCGTTCATTAATTTTAACGGCCAGGAATATCCTTGCCCCCCCCCCCCAAAAAAAAAAATTATGTATATATGTATATATATATGTATGTCGTACCTAGTAGCCAGAATGCACTTCTCAGCCTACTATGCAAGGCCCAATTTGCCTAATAAGCCAAGTTTTCATGAATTAATTGTTTTTCGACTACCTAACCTAACTTTTTCGGCTACCTAACCTAACCTAACCTATAAAGATAGGTTAGGTTAGGTTAGGTAGGGTTGGTTAGGTTCGGTCATATATCTACGTTAATTTTAACTCCAATAAAAAAAATTGACCTCATACATAATGAAATTGGTAGCTTTATCATTTCATAAGAAAAAAATTAGAGAAAATATATTAATTCATGAAAACTTGGCTTATTAGGCAAATCGGGCCTTTCATAGTAGGCAGAGACGTGCGTTCTGGCTACTAGGTACGACATATATATATATATATATATATATATATATATATATATATATATATATATATATATATATATATATATATATATATATATATATATATATATATATATATATAATATAATATAATACACACACACACATTCACAGTAGAAATTTTCTCAAATGTTTTTTAGATTTAGCTACTCAGAACAAAATATCCATGTAGCACGGGCTATAATGAGCCGGTAATTGAGTTCGGTTTTCACGATAACTTTGTTACTGTGATATTTGGGTCAAAGTTTTACATGGAGGTGGGGTTTCCTCCTTTCTCCCCGGGTTTTTTTCCGCTTCTGTTTTAGCGCAATGGTTTTTAGTCTTTGTTTAAATGACATTATCTTGGTGGCGGATATAGATGCACAGTGTTCACTAGTGTGTCCCATTCTTCAACGGGTTTTCTGACCATTGTAGTCACTGTGGAATGTGCATATAATGCAGCTGTTGTCGTTGGATTAATGTATATGTTTGATGCGCGGGGCTTCAGTAGCTTCACATTCCAGTAAGTAGTGCAATAGTGGCGCCTCTGCTTCTGTTCCACAGATGTGACACACTTTAACTTTTGGGTTTATTACCTCCCAGCAGCACTTGTAACCCAGTCTGAGTCTGTGTATGGCTACTGCAATGTCTCTGAATATCTTTTTGTCAGGCATGAAAGAGAAGTACCCAGTGGCTTGTTCGTACCATATCGCAGTGGATCTTCCTGCCGCTACTTTGGCTCTGTCGCGACTTTTGATAGTTGGGAATATTTTCTTCTTGATTTGCTCCCTAATCTGTGGATCTCAAATATAAATTAACATAGATATATATTAGCATACTGTGCATATTTAGGCATTGGTTAGGTTAGGCATTTAGGTTCCGTTGGCGATTATTTGTATTTGTAGTACGTGGGTGAAGCATTTACAGCGTTGTGGTCTATCATACCTTGAGGTGCTTCCGGGGTTTAGCGTCCCCGCGGCCCGGTCGTCGACCAGGCCTCCTGGTTTCTGGACTGGTCAACCAGGCTGTTGGACGCGGCTGCTCGCAGCCTGACGTACAAATCACAGCCTGGTTGATCAGGTATCCTTTGGAGGTGTTTAAGTTCTCTCTTGAACACTGTGAGGGGTCGGCCAGTTATGCCCCTTATGTGTAGTGGAAGCGTGTTGAACAGTCTCGGGCCTCTGATGTTGATAGTTCTCTCTTGAACACTGTGAGGGGTCGGCCAGTTATGCCCCTTATGTGTAGTGGAAGCGTGTTGAACAGTCTCGGGCCTCTGATGTTGATAGTTCTCTCTTGAACACTGTGAGGGGTCGGCCAGTTATGCCCCTTATGTGTAGTGGAAGTGTGTTGAACAGTCTCGGGCCTCTGATGTTGATAGTTCTCTCTCAGAGTACCTGTTGCACCTCTGCTCTTCAACGGGGGTATTCTGCACATCCTGCCATGCCTCCTGGTCTCATGTGATGTTATTTCTGTGTGCAGGTTTGGGACCAGGCCCATATTAATAGAGGGGCTAATAATTAATAATAATTATTAATTTTTACAGCCCCTAATTAATAGAGGGGCTAATAATATAATAGCCCCTCTAAGTGGCTCGAACAAAGTCGTCAGTGAAGAACTTGTCCCGGAAGTATTCGGACGTCATCAGTTGAGAGTCGTGTGTAAACCGTTTTTCATTCATAAGCAGACTGGTTGATACCTGGTTTGGTGGGTGCATGGAATAAACTTTGGATTTTGTTTACGAGGACAGGCTGTAAAATGGACGAATGGGTCTTTGGGGTCGGCCGCTGGATGGAATGAGCAGAGCCTGAGTACGGGTGGTAGGAGTGCTGTGAGAGGGTGGCTGGCGTCCCCTCCCAACTTCAATATTTGACGAGGAAGTTTGGTAGTGAAGTTAGGACCGGTCAGGAGACCTAAGAACCCCCTTTCATCTTGTCGCATTTCCCGCCCCCCCCCCCCCTCTGCCCCGCTCCCCTTCCTAACCCCCCCCAAGCCATTCATTCCTCCCCCCTCCCCCCCCCACACCCCCCCCTTCTCCCCCAACTGTCCCTTCATTTTATTCATTCTAGCATTCTGGTGAAATGTCGAAATCTTTAAAAAGTGGATACTTAGATCTCGTTATATTGAGAGGTTCCCCCCGTGCACCAGTACCAGGTAAGGCAGCAGCATGGCAGCACCTCCAGTTTATATGTCAATCTCCTGGTTGACATATACATCTGGTGATATTCCCGCCTGGAATGGAAGTGTGGAGCCCAGGAGTTCAGGTGGCGTTTGGTGGTAAATGGCTTGCGTGTGTAGCTTTCCCTCGGTGCTTTCTCTCCTGCTTCCTTCTCTATTTGACCTCACTTTTGCCGGGCTGATGCAGTGTGTACTCACCTAGTTGTGCTTGCGAGGGTTGAGCTCTGCTCTTTCAGCCCGCCTCTCAACTGTCAGTCAACTGTTACTAACTACTAAGAAACTAATTCCCCCCACCCCCCAGGAAGCAGTCCGTAACAGCTGTCTAACTCCCAGGCTAACTCCCAAATCTAACCTATTTACTGCCAGGTGAACAGGGGTATCACGGTGAAAGAAACTCTGCCCATTTGTTTCCGCCTCCGCCGGGGATCGAACCCAGGAACTTAGGCCTACAAATCTCGAGCGTTATCCACTGAGCCGTTAGGCCCATAGAATAACCTTGGCTTTAGACCCGATATATGCGTACTTGCTACGGTTAGTCTGACAGATTGATTGATGCAGATTAAGCCACCCAAAAGGTGGCACGGGCATGAATAGCCCGTAAGTGGAGGCCCTTTTGAGACATTACCAGTATCAAGAGCTGATACTGGAGATCTGTGGAGGTGCGGCTGTACCCTGCGTGACGGGAGACGTCTCCCCGTGTCTGACAGATTAGAGAAGTCAGCTTTAATGGTGATACTGGTGTTGCCAGAAGTACGCTCACAATTAGTTATACAGTGGAGAAGGAATTAACGCAGACGCGTGAAGAATTAAAATGTGTGTCAACTGCTATTGGGACTACAGGGATCTTACTTTGTGAGAAAGATGTTCCTTACATGTCATTGGCAGATGCAACAAGGTAACTTTACATTACCTTGAGGTGCTTCCGGGGCTTAGCGTCCCCGCGGCCCGGTCGTCGACCAGGCCTCCTGGTCGACGACAGTGGATCGACGGTCGATGCCATTAACTTACATAAAATAAAGAATTGTGGAAAATTGCATCTAATTGAAGATTGAATGCTCTTCCCCTCTTTTTCAAAGCCATATAACATCGGGTATGGCCTTGGAGGCGTGGTGTAGGGGCGTGTGGGGGTCAAGCCACCGTCCCTGGCTGCGCTTGACAGCCAGTTGACAGGTCGGGGGAGGTGGGTAACCTAATAGTGCAACGTTGTGGTAAGACAAGAGGGTCGGGGAGGAGGAGTGGATGCTGGAGAGTGTGGCGAGGCTGCGGGAGATGAGCGGCTGGGATGCCACAGCTTCACATGACAGCTTCGGGGTCCGTCACTCATGCTTACGTCACCAGGGGCGCTGCTCCCTGTTACCCTCAGGTGGTGTCGGTGTTTGTGTCGGTGTCGGTGTTTGTGTGTTTTGTGTCGGTGTTTGTGAGTTTTGTGTCGGTGTTTGTGTGTGTTTTGTGTCGGTGTTTGTGTGTGTTTTGTGTCGGTGTTTGTGTGTGTTTTGTGTCGGTGTTTGTGTGTGTTTTGTGTCGGTGTTTGTGTGTGTTTTGTGTCGGTGTTTGTGTGTTTTGTGTCGGTGTTTGTGTTTTGTGTCGGTGTTTGTGTGTGTGTTTTGTGTCGGTGTTTGTGTGTGTTTTGTGTCGGTGTTTGTGTGTTTTGTGTCGGTGTTTGTGTTTTGTGTCGGTGTTTTGTGTGTGTTTTGTGTCGGTGTTTGTGTGTGTTTTGTGTCGGTGTTTGTGTGTGTTTTGTGTCGGTGTTTGTGTGTGTTTTGTGTCGGTGTTTGTGTGTGTTTTGTGTCGGTGTTTGTGTGTGTTTTGTGTCGGTGTTTGTGTGTGTTTTGTGTCGGTGTTTGTGTGTTTTGTGTCGGTGTTTGTGTGTGTTTTGTGTCGGTGTTTGTGTGTTTTGTGTCGGTGTTTGTGTGTTTTGTGTCGGTGTTTGTGTGTGTTTTGTGTCGGTGTTTGTGTGTTTTGTGTCGGTGTTTGTGTGTCGGTGTTTGTGTTTTGTGTCGGTGTTTGTGTGTGTTTTGTGTCGGTATTTGTGTGTTTTGTGTCGGTGTTTGTGTGTCGGTGTTTGTGTGTGTTTTGTGTCGGTGTTTGTGTGTGTTTTGTGTCGGTGTTTGTGTTTTGTGTCGGTATTTGTGTGTGTTTTGTGTCGGTGTTTGTGTGTCGGTGTTTGTGTGAGTTTTGTGTCGGTGATTGTGTGTCGGTGTTTGTGTGTCGGTGTTTGTGTGTGTTTTGTGTCGATGTTTGTGTGTCGGTGTTTGTGTGTGTTAAGACCCGAGGGACGTGTTCCTTAAGGATGACTCGACCTCGTTCCATGTCTCTTGTGTGTGTTTTTTTCTCATTAATTCTCCAACATTTCCCAATATATTATTATTTATATTTTAATGTTGTGTGCCGTCTTGAGTGTGGCCTCAGCGTCTGCTCTAGTATCTTGAGGTTATCTTGAGGTGATTTCGGGACTTTAGTGTCCCCGCGGCCCGGTCCTCGACCAGGCCTCCACCCCCAGGAAGCAGCCCGTGACAGCTGACTAACACCCAGGTACCTATTTACTGCTAAGTAACAGGAGCATTCAGGGTGAAAGAAACTCTGCCCATTGTTTCTCGCCGGCGCCTGGGATCGACCCAGGGACCACAGGATCACAAGTCCAGCGTGCTGTCCGCTCGGCCGACCGGCTCCCCTTAGTAAAGTGAAGTGTTTACGTGCGCGCATAAAATAAAACTTTATATTGGAACTGGGCAGGTTGGTCCTCTGGTGGTCATTATCAGAACCTGTGTGATGTACATCGTAAATTTATTCACTGGACGCCGGCGAGAAACGATAGGCAGAGTTTCTTTCACCCTATGCTCCTGTTACCTAGCAGTAAATTGGTACCTGGGTGTTAGTCAGCTGTCACGGGCTGTTACCTGGGGGTGGAGGCCTGGTCGAGGACCGGGCCGCGGGGACACTAAAGCCCCGAAATCATCTCCAGATAACCTTATTGGTTATCTAATGTTTGTAATGTTTTAGTCGTGTTTGTTAGGTAGTTTACCAGGAGGTAGAACCAGTGTGGGCCTCTGCTGTTTGGTGGTGTTTAATTGTTCCCAAATTCATGTCCACTTAAGGGTTTCCATTGGCTTTATTTCACATTTCTTAGTGTAAATGTTCGTCCCGCAAGTTAGGATAGTCTTTTGTCAAGACGCTTAGTTATACTTGCGGGGGTTGAGCTCTGGCTCTTTGGTCCCGCCTCTCAATTGTCAATCAACTGGTGTACAGGTTCCTGAGCCTACTGGGCTCTATCATATCTACACTTGAAACTGTGTATGGAGTCAGCCTCCACCATTCAGTATTCGGAATCTTGCATTCCAGTATTTTCCGTGTGTATATTAGTTCTCCCTGGTGTCCCTTGTGGGGGGGAGAGTACAGTTAAGGGCGGGCGGGAGGCCCCAGTAGTTTGTTTCACCAATTCTTTGTGTATAGTAAAGAGTGTGTGTGTGTGAGTGTGTGTGAGTGTGAGTGTGAGTGTGTGTGAGTGTGAGTGTGTGAGTGTGTGAGTGTGTGTGTGTGAGTGTGTGTGTGTGAGTGTGTGTGAGTGTGTGTGAGTGTGTGTGAGTGTGTGTGAGTGTGTGTGAGTGTGTGTGAGTGTGTGTGAGTGTGTGTGAGTGTGTGTGAGTGTGTGTGAGTGTGTGTGAGTGTGTGTGAGTGTGAGTGTGAGTGTGAGTGTGTGTGTGTGTGTGTGTGTGTGTGTGTGTGTGTGTGTGTGTGTGTGTGTGTGTGTGTGTGTGTGTGTGTGTGTGTGTGTGTGTGTGTGTGTGTGTTTTCTCTACCTCTGTCCTGCCTTGAGCGCTGACGGGAGGACGGAGTATCACAGCACTGTACTTCAAGACGACCATTAATGGCGCGGTGTGGAGTGTTTCAAACGTTCTAATTGGCTGTTTGGCGAGGGTGGGTGTTGGGATTGAGTACTACAGATGTTGGAGGTAGCATGCTTGGCGCTGATGCTCGTTTGTTTATGATCTTGTAAATAGTAATTCATGTTCCTGATAATTTTGTTGTTGTTGGTTGAGGATAAAACCACGTGGCCGAGGATTGTTCTTCTCTTCAGCCATCAGCCATAACAGTGGGTGTCTTACCAGCTTTGTTTTACCTTTTCTTTATTATCAGTTTGTATCATTACTATTAATAATGAAGGTTAAGGAAAGACTCCTGGTTTCAAGTCCACTACGGGCTCACCATAGCCCGTGCTACTTGCCACTTATTGTTCCAAGTACAAGTAGCTGAATCTAAAACAACAACAACAGCAGGAAAGACCCAATATATGTGTGTGTAAGTGTATTAAAAACCAAATTTTCGTTATTTGGTTTTCATCTACAATGTTGTGACAACGTTGTATACAGTACCTTGAGAAGGGATGTAGGGTACCCCCGAAAATTTATTTTTTAATACACTTAATTTAATTAATTTAGATGGATCAATGAGAGATATCTTAGGAGCCGTGATTGAGGGTTCGATCCTATGTTCAGGGTAGTCTTAAACACGCCTTAAACACCTTAAACGCCTGGGGTTAAAGAATCCCAGGTTGCAGTTCTTTTTACCTTGTCGTGGCCTGGTTGTCTAAGGCGCGTGCTTGGGAGCACCCAGAGCGTAAGTTCGAATCCTCATAACAGCTCCTAAGGATTTTCTCAATAATAATAATAATAATAATAATAATAAGAAAGGCAGCAATAAAGTTCTTGGTGTAGTAGAGTGGTCCTTGCAGGTCAGTATACTGTTGTCATATCTTGTGGAGTATAACATATACCAGTATGTGATAATATTGAGGCAGTACAATGGGATCGATCCTCCTCATCCCAGGACTGGCCAGGAGCGCGCACTACCCACTAAACAATCTCAAACTATCTGTGACCAACAGTACTACCAATACGTTTGAGCTCCTCACGGCTGAGTGCGTGTGTTTGGGGAGTCCTGGGGGCCGAGAGTTCGATCCCACCGCATGGTCTGATTATGTCCTCAGATACATTATGTTTTTGTGATTGACTTGGTCACTGTATTGTAACGTGTTGTTTGTGTTTACAGGTAAGGAAGGAGACCACGACGCCTGGAGTGTGTGCCGCTGGCGGCTGTAAGTATCACACACACAATTATTGACGCCGTAGAGAAAAGAAATACAAAACAAAAAAGGCGCTCGTCTGGGGTGACCCGAGACTATCGTTCAGTCCCGCTGCTGTCCTCGCTAGCTTTATTTATACATGTATGAGGTTATTGTGGTCCATTGTGTATTGTTAACTCTTACACTGCTCCTGTGACACTTCCCTCCCCCCTCTCCACCCCCGTCCTCCCCCCCCCCCCCACCCCCAAATCCTTATCCTGAACCCCTGGTAGTATATAATCATAATGACTTGGCGCTTTCTCTTGATAGTTCCCTTCCTGTGCTCCAACTGCCATACCATTTTTTCCCCTTTTTGATTCGTTAACTATATTGACATACATGCACCTCGTTGTCGTGCTTTTAAATAGCCTCACAATTATGAATAAAGACATTGTATTGTATTTAATATATTGTCGTCTTGATGGGGATGTATATGTAAGCGACCTTGACTGACACGAACCCGGTGGTGGTGCAAGGCTAAGTCAAGAGACAGTAAGGGTCATCTTCATGCAGTTGTGGACGTTGTCATCTAGACCAGTACCTGCTTGCTTGATACCTGCTTGATGGGGTTCTGGGAGTTCTTCTACTCCCCAAGCCCGGCCCGAGGCCAGGCTCGACTTGTGAGAGTTTGGTCCACCAGGGGCCTCGTAGCCTGGTGGATAGCGCGCAGGACTCGTAATTCTGTGGCGCGGGTTCGATTCCTGCACGAGGCAGAAACAAATGGGCAAAGTTTCTTTCACCCTGAATGCCCCTGTTACCTAGCAGTAAATAGGTACCTGGGAGTTAGTCAGCTGTCACGGGCTGCTTCCTGGGGGTGGAGGCCTGGTCGAGGACCGGGCCGCGGGGACACTAAAGCCCCGAAATCATCTCAAGATAACCTCAAGATAACCAGGCTGTTGCTTGGAGCGGCCCGCAGGCCCACATACCCACCACAGCCCGGCTGATCCGGAACTTCTCTTTGGAAACAGTTCAGTTTCCTCTTGAAGTTGTCCACGGTTGTTCCGGCAATATTTCTTATAGTCGCTGGGAGGACGTAACTACTGTGGATGATCTCTGGAGATTATCCCCGGTGGTTGAAGGTATTTTTGTACGTCAAGTTAGGAGGTGTAACTTGATAGACCCGTTGACCGCATGCCAGTGTTGAGGTCCTCCGGAGAGCGCGCGCGCACTCCAGGTCTGGTATTGAAGTAATTTCACTGGAGTGCAAAGATATTTACGTCTCGCAATGATCAACCATTTAGACTGCAAATTCTGTTGTTAGAAACTGTTTACAAATTCTGTTGTTTAGACTGTAAATTCTGTTGTTGTTAATACCCCCATTGTTTAGTGTGTGTAGCGTCAGAGGCACGGTGCCCCCCCCCCCCCCGGTGTCACGAGGACTGAAGTTCACCAGCGGCAGAATAAACACATTAATTTGAAACTTTTTTTTAGGGAAGATACACTTTCAGTATTTTGAGGTTACGTCTAGGAGATGCTGATGAACCCACGGACCGGTCTGTGGCCAGGCCTACTGGTTGTTGGTCTGTGGCCAGGCCTACTGGTTGTTGGTCTGTGGCCAGGCCTACTGGTTGTTGGTCTGTGGCCAGGCCTACTGGTTGTTGGTCTGTGGCCAGGCCTACTGGTTGTTGGTCTGTGGCCAGGCCTACTGGTTGTTGGTCTGTGGCCAGGCCTACTGGTTGTTGGTCTGTGGCCAGGCCTACTGGTTGTTGGTCTGTGGCCAGGCCTACTGGTTGTTGGTCTGTGGCCAGGCCTACTGGTTGTTGGTCTGTGGCCAGGCCTACTGGTTGTTGGTCTGTGGCCAGGCCTACTGGTTGTTGGTCTGTGGCCAGGCCTACTGGTTGTTGGTCTGTGGCCAGGCCTACTGGTTGTTGGTCTGTGGCCAGGCCTACTGGTTGTTGGTCTGTGGCCAGGCCTACTGGTTGTTGGTCTGTGGCCAGGCCTACTGGTTGCTGGTCTGTGGCCAGGCCTACTGGTTGTTGGTCTGTGGCCAGGCCTAGTGGTTGTTGGTCTGTGGCCAGGCCTACTGGTTGCTGGTCTGTGGCCAGGTCTACTGGTTGTTGGTCTGTGGCCAGGCCTACTGGTTGCTGGTCTGTGGCCAGGCCTGGTGGTTGTTGGTCTGTGGCCAGGTCTGGTGGTTGTTGGTCTGTGGCCAGGCCTACTGGTTGTTGGTCTGTGGCCAGGCCTACTGGTTGCTGGTCTGTGGCCAGGCCTACTGGTTGTTGGTCTGTGGCCAGACCTACTGGTTGTTGGTCTGTGGCCAGGCCTGGTGGTTGTTGGTCTGTGGCCAGGCCTGGTGGTTGTTGGTCTGTGGCCAGGCCTACTGGTTGTTGGTCTGTGGCCAGGTCTGGTGGTTGTTGGTCTGTGGCCAGGCCTACTGGTTGTTGGTCTGTGGCCAGGTCTGGTGGTTGTTGGTCTGTGGCCAGGCCCACTGGTTGTTGGTCTGTGGCCAGGTCTGGTGGTTGTTGGTCTGTGGCCAGGTCTGGTGGTTGTTGGTCTGTGGCCAGGCCTGGTGGTTGTTGGTCTGTGGCCAGGCCTACTGGTTGTTGGTCTGTGGCCAGGCCTGGTGGTTGTTGGTCTGTGGCCAGGCCTACTGGTTGTTGGTCTGTGGCCAGGTCTGGTGGTTGTTGGTCTGTGGCCAGGCCTACTGGTTGTTGGTCTGTGGCCAGGCCTACTGGTTGTTGGTCTGTGGCCAGGCCTACTGGTTGTTGGTCTGTGGCCAGGCCTACTGGTTGTTGGTCTGTGGCCAGGTCTACTGGTTGTTGGTCTGTGGCCAGGCCTGGTGGTTGTTGGTCTGTGGCCAGGTCCGGTGATTGTTGGTCTGTGGCCAGGCCCACTGGTTGTTGGTCTGTGGCCAGGCCCACTGGTTGTTGGTCTGTGGCCAGGCCCACTGGTTGTTGGTCTGTGGCCAGGCCTGGTGGTTGTTGGTCTGTGGCCAGGCCTGGTGGTTGTTGGTCTGTGGCCAGGCCTACTGGTTGTTGGTCTGTGGCCAGGCCTGGTGGTTGTTGGTCTGTGGCCAGGCCTACTGGTTGTTGGTCTGTGGCCAGGTCTGGTGGTTGTTGGTCTGTGGCCAGGCCTACTGGTTGTTGGTCTGTGGCCAGGCCTGGTGGTTGTTGGTCTGTGGCCAGGCCTGCTGGTTGTTGGTCTGTGGCCAGGTCTACTGGTTGTTGGTCTGTGGCCAGGCCTGGTGGTTGTTGGTCTGTGGCCAGGTCCGGTGGTTGTTGGTCTGTGGCCAGGCCCACTGGTTGTTGGTCTGTGGCCAGGCCCACTGGTTGTTGGTCTGTGGCCAGGCCTGGTGGTTGTTGGTCTGTGGCCAGGCCTGGTGGTTGTTGGTCTGTGGCCAGGCCTGCTGGTTGTTGGTCTGTGGCCAGGTCTACTGGTTGTTGGTCTGTGGCCAGGCCTGGTGGTTGTTGGTCTGTGGCCAGGCCTGGTGGTTGTTGGTCTGTGGCCAGGTCTGGTGGTTGTTGGTCTGTGGCCAGGCCGGCTGGTTGTTGGTCTGTGGCCAGGCCGGCTGGTTGTTGGTCTGTGGCCAGGCCTGCTGGTTGTTGGTCTGTGGCCAGGCCTGCTGGTTGTTGGTCTGTGGCCAGGCCTGCTGGTTGTTGGTCTGTGGCCAGGCCTACTGGTTGTTGGTCTGTGGCCAGGCCTGGTGGTTGTTGGTCTGTGGCCAGGCCCACTGGTTGTTGGTCTGTGGCCAGGCCTACTGGTTGTTGGTCTGTGGCCAGGTCTGGTGGTTGTTGGTCTGTGGCCAGGCCTACTGGTTGTTGGTCTGTGGCCAGGCCTACTGGTTGTTGGTCTGTGGCCAGGCCTACTGGTTGTTGGTCTGTGGCCAGGTCTACTGGTTGTTGGTCTGTGGCCAGGCCTGGTGGTTGTTGGTCTGTGGCCAGGTCCGGTGGTTGTTGGTCTGTGGCCAGGCCCACTGGTTGTTGGTCTGTGGCCAGGCCCACTGGTTGTTGGTCTGTGGCCAGGCCCACTGGTTGTTGGTCTGTGGCCAGGCCCACTGGTTGTTGGTCTGTGGCCAGGCCCACTGGTTGTTGGTCTGTGGCCAGGCCTGGTGGTTGTTGGTCTGTGGCCAGGCCTGGTGGTTGTTGGTCTGTGGCCAGGCCTACTGGTTGTTGGTCTGTGGCCAGGCCTGGTGGTTGTTGGTCTGTGGCCAGGCCTACTGGTTGTTGGTCTGTGGCCAGGTCTGGTGGTTGTTGGTCTGTGGCCAGGCCTACTGGTTGTTGGTCTGTGGCCAGGCCTGGTGGTTGCTGGTCTGTGGCCAGGCCTGCTGGTTGTTGGTCTGTGGCCAGGTCTGGTGGTTGTTGGTCTGTGGCCAGGCCTACTGGTTGTTGGTCTGTGGCCAGGTCCGGTGGTTGTTGGTCTGTGGCCAGGCCCACTGGTTGTTGGTCTGTGGCCAGGCCCACTGGTTGTTGGTCTGTGGCCAGGCCCGGTGGTTGTTGGTCTGTGGCCAGGCCTGGTGGTTGTTGGTCTGTGGCCAGGCCTGCTGGTTGTTGGTCTGTGGCCAGGTCTACTGGTTGTTGGTCTGTGGCCAGGCCTGGTGGTTGTTGGTCTGTGGCCAGGCCTGGTGGTTGTTGGTCTGTGGCCAGGCCTGGTGGTTGTTGGTCTGTGGCCAGGCCGGCTGGTTGTTGGTCTGTGGCCAGGCCGGCTGGTTGTTGGTCTGTGGCCAGGCCTGCTGGTTGTTGGTCTGTGGCCAGGCCTGCTGGTTGTTGGTCTGTGGCCAGGCCTGCTGGTTGTTGGTCTGTGGCCAGGCCTACTGGTTGTTGGTCTGTGGCCAGGCCTGGTGGTTGTTGGTCTGTGGCCAGGCCCACTGGTTGTTGGTCTGTGGCCAGGCCTACTGGTTGTTGGTCTGTGGCCAGGCCTGGTGGTTGTTGGTCTGTGGCCAGGCCTACTGGTTGTTGGTCTGTGGCCAGGCCTGGTGGTTGTTGGTCTGTGGCCAGGCCTGGTGGTTGTTGGTCTGTGGCCAGGCCTACTGGTTGTTGGTCTGTGGCCAGGCCTACTGGTTGCTGGTCTGTGGCCAGGTCTACTGGTTGTTGGTCTGTGGCCAGGCCTACTGGTTGTTGGTCTGTGGCCAGGCCTACTGGTTGTTGGTCTGTGGCCAGGCCGGTTGGTTGTTGGTCTGTGGCCAGGTCTACTGGTTGTTGGTCTGTGGCCAGGCCTACTGGTTGTTGGTCTGTGGCCAGGCCTGGTGGTTGTTGGTCTGTGGCCAGGTCTACTGGTTGTTGGTCTGTGGCCAGGCCTACTGGTTGTTGGTCTGTGGCCAGGCCTACTGGTTGTTGGTCTGTGGCCAGGCCTGCTGGTTGTTGGTCTGTGGCCAGGCCTGCTGGTTGTTGGTCTGTGGCCAGGCCTGCTGGTTGTTGGTCTGTGGCCAGGCCTGGTGGTTGTTGGTCTGTGGCCAGGCCTGCTGGTTGTTGGTCTGTGGCCAGGCCTGCTGGTTGTTGGTCTGTGGCCAGGCCTGGTGGTTGTTGGTCTGTGGCCAGGCCTGCTGGTTGTTGGTCTGTGGCCAGGCCTGCTGGTTGTTGGTCTGTGGCCAGGCCTACTGGTTGTTGGTCTGTGGCCAGGCCTACTGGTTGTTGGTCTGTGGCCAGGCCTACTGGTTGTTGGTCTGTGGCCAGACCTGGTGGTTGTTGGTCTGTGGCCAGGCCTGCTGGTTGTTGGTCTGTGGCCAGGCCTGCTGGTTGTTGGTCTGTGGCCAGGCCTACTGGTTGTTGGTCTGTGGCCAGGCCTACTGGTTGTTGGTCTGTGGCCAGGCCTACTGGTTGTTGGTCTGTGGCCAGGCCTGGTGGTTGTTGGTCTGTGGCCAGGCCTGCTGGTTGTTGGTCTGTGGCCAGGCCTGCTGGTTGTTGGTCTGTGGCCAGGCCTGCTGGTTGTTGGTCTGTGGCCAGGCCTACTGGTTGTTGGTCTGTGGCCAGGCCTGGTGGTTGTTGGTCTGTGGCCAGACCTGCTGGTTGCTGGTCTGTGGCCAGGCCTGCTGGTTGTTGGTCTGTGGCCAGGCCTACTGGTTGTTGGTCTGTGGCCAGGCCTGCTGGTTGTTGGTCTGTGGACAGGCCTGCTGGTTGTTGGTCTGTGGCCAGGCCTACTGGTTGTTGGTCTGTGGCCAGGCCTGGTGGTTGTTGGTCTGTGGCCAGGCCTGGTGGTTGTTGGTCTGTGGCCAGGCCTGCTGGTTGTTGGTCTGTGGCCAGGCCTGCTGGTTGTTGGTCTGTGGCCAGGCCTACTGGTTGTTGGTCTGTGGCCAGGCCTACTGGTTGTTGGTCTGTGGCCAGGCCTACTGGTTGTTGGTCTGTGGCCAGGCCTACTGGTTGTTGGTCTGTGGCCAGGCCTACTGGTTGTTGGTCTGTGGCCAGGCCTACTGGTTGTTGGTCTGTGGCCAGGCCTGGTGGTTGCTGGTCTGTGGCCAGGCCTGGTGGTTGCTGGTCTGTGGCCAGGCCTGCTGGTTGTTGGTCTGTGGCCAGGCCTACTGGTTGTTGGTCTGTGGCCAGGCCTGCTGGTTGTTGGTCTGTGGCCAGGCCTGCTGGTTGTTGGTCTGTGGCCAGGCCTACTGGTTGTTGGTCTGTGGCCAGGCCTACTGGTTGTTGGTCTGTGGCCAGGCCTGCTGGTTGTTGGTCTGTGGCCAGGCCTGCTGGTTGTTGGTCTGTGGCCAGGCCTGCTGGTTGTTGGTCTGTGGCCAGGCCTACTGGTTGTTGGTCTGTGGCCAGGCCTGCTGGTTGTTGGTCTGTGGCCAGGCCTGCTGGTTGTTGGTCTGTGGCCAGGCCTACTGGTTGTTGGTCTGTGGCCAGGCCTGCTGGTTGTTGGTCTGTGGCCAGGCCTGGTGGTTGCTGGTCTGTGGCCAGGCCTGCTGGTTGTTGGTCTGTGGCCAGGCCTACTGGTTGTTGGTCTGTGGCCAGGCCGGTTGGTTGTTGGTCTGTGGCCAGGTCTACTGGTTGTTGGTCTGTGGCCAGGCCTACTGGTTGTTGGTCTGTGGCCAGGCCTGGTGGTTGTTGGTCTGTGGCCAGGTCTACTGGTTGTTGGTCTGTGGCCAGGCCTACTGGTTGTTGGTCTGTGGCCAGGCCTACTGGTTGTTGGTCTGTGGCCAGGCCTACTGGTTGTTGGTCTGTGGCCAGGCCTGCTGGTTGTTGGTCTGTGGCCAGGCCTGCTGGTTGTTGGTCTGTGGCCAGGCCTGCTGGTTGTTGGTCTGTGGCCAGGCCTGGTGGTTGTTGGTCTGTGGCCAGGCCTGCTGGTTGTTGGTCTGTGGCCAGGCCTGCTGGTTGTTGGTCTGTGGCCAGGCCTGGTGGTTGTTGGTCTGTGGCCAGGCCTGCTGGTTGTTGGTCTGTGGCCAGGCCTGCTGGTTGTTGGTCTGTGGCCAGGCCTACTGGTTGTTGGTCTGTGGCCAGGCCTACTGGTTGTTGGTCTGTGGCCAGGCCTACTGGTTGTTGGTCTGTGGCCAGACCTGGTGGTTGTTGGTCTGTGGCCAGGCCTGCTGGTTGTTGGTCTGTGGCCAGGCCTGCTGGTTGTTGGTCTGTGGCCAGGCCTACTGGTTGTTGGTCTGTGGCCAGGCCTACTGGTTGTTGGTCTGTGGCCAGGCCTACTGGTTGTTGGTCTGTGGCCAGGCCTGGTGGTTGTTGGTCTGTGGCCAGGCCTGCTGGTTGTTGGTCTGTGGCCAGGCCTGCTGGTTGTTGGTCTGTGGCCAGGCCTACTGGTTGTTGGTCTGTGGCCAGGCCTGGTGGTTGTTGGTCTGTGGCCAGACCTGCTGGTTGCTGGTCTGTGGCCAGGCCTGCTGGTTGTTGGTCTGTGGCCAGGCCTACTGGTTGTTGGTCTGTGGCCAGGCCTGCTGGTTGTTGGTCTGTGGCCAGGCCTACTGGTTGTTGGTCTGTGGCCAGGCCTGGTGGTTGTTGGTCTGTGGCCAGGCCTGGTGGTTGTTGGTCTGTGGCCAGGCCTGCTGGTTGTTGGTCTGTGGCCAGGCCTGCTGGTTGTTGGTCTGTGGCCAGGCCTACTGGTTGTTGGTCTGTGGCCAGGCCTACTGGTTGTTGGTCTGTGGCCAGGCCTACTGGTTGTTGGTCTGTGGCCAGGCCTACTGGTTGTTGGTCTGTGGCCAGGCCTACTGGTTGTTGGTCTGTGGCCAGGCCTACTGGTTGTTGGTCTGTGGCCAGGCCTACTGGTTGTTGGTCTGTGGCCAGGCCTGGTGGTTGTTGGTCTGTGGCCAGGCCTGGTGGTTGCTGGTCTGTGGCCAGGCCTACTGGTTGTTGGTCTGTGGCCAGGCCTGCTGGTTGTTGGTCTGTGGCCAGGCCTGCTGGTTGTTGGTCTGTGGCCAGGCCTACTGGTTGTTGGTCTGTGGCCAGGCCTACTGGTTGTTGGTCTGTGGCCAGGCCTGCTGGTTGTTGGTCTGTGGCCAGGCCTGCTGGTTGTTGGTCTGTGGCCAGGCCTGCTGGTTGTTGGTCTGTGGCCAGGCCTGCTGGTTGTTGGTCTGTGGCCAGGCCTACTGGTTGTTGGTCTGTGGCCAGGCCTGCTGGTTGTTGGTCTGTGGCCAGGCCTGCTGGTTGTTGGTCTGTGGCCAGGCCTGCTGGTTGTTGGTCTGTGGCCAGGCCTGCTGGTTGCTGGTCTGTGGCCAGGCCTGGTGGTTGCTGGTCTGTGGCCAGGCCTGCTGGTTGTTGGTCTGTGGCCAGGCCTGCTGGTTGTTGGTCTGTGGCCAGGCCTACTGGTTGTTGGTCTGTGGCCAGGCCTGGTGGTTGTTGGTCTGTGGCCAGGCCTGGTGGTTGTTGGTCTGTGGCCAGGCCTGGTGGTTGTTGGTCTGTGGCCAGGCCTGCTGGTTGTTGGTCTGTGGCCAGACCTGCTGGTTGTTGGTCTGTGGCCAGACCTGCTGGTTGTTGGTCTGTGGCCAGACCTACTGGTTGTTGGTCTGTGGCCAGACCTGCTGGTTGTTGGTCTGTGGCCAGGCCTGGTGGTTGTTGGTCTGTGGCCAGGCCTGGTGGTTGTTGGTCTGTGGCCAGACCTGCTGGTTGTTGGTCTGTGGCCAGACCTGCTGGTTGTTGGTCTGTGGCCAGGCCTGGTGGTTGCTGGTCTGTGGCCAGACCTGGTGGTTGCTGGTCTGTGGCCAGACCTGCTGGTTGTTGGTCTGTGGCCAGACCTGCTGGTTGTTGGTCTGTGGCCAGACCTGCTGGTTGTTGGTCTGTGGCCAGACCTGCTGGTTGTTGGTCTGTGGCCAGGCCTACTGGTTGTTGGTCTGTGGCCAGGCCTGGTGGTTGCTGGTCTGTGGCCAGGCCTGGTGGTTGTTGGTCTGTGGCCAGGCCTGGTGGTTGCTGGTCTGTGGCCAGGCCTGGTGGTTGCTGGTCTGTGGCCAGGCCTGGTGGTTGCTGGTCTGTGGCCAGGCCTGGTGGTTGCTGGTCTGTGGCCAGGCCTGGTGGTTGCTGGTCTGTGGCCAGGCCTACTGGTTGTTGGTCTGTGGCCAGGCCTGGTGGTTGTTGGTCTGTGGCCAGGCCTACTGGTTGTTGGTCTGTGGCCAGGCCTGGTGGTTGTTGGTCTGTGGCCAGGCCTACTGGTTGTTGGTCTGTGGCCAGGCCTGGTGGTTGCTGGTCTGTGGCCAGACCTACTGGTTGTTGGTCTGTGGCCAGACCTACTGGTTGTTGGTCTGTGGCCAGGCCTGCTGGTTGTTGGTCTGTGGCCAGGCCTGCTGGTTGTTGGTCTGTGGCCAGGCCTACTGGTTGTTGGTCTGTGGCCAGGCCTGCTGGTTGTTGGTCTGTGGCCAGACCTGCTGGTTGTTGGTCTGTGGCCAGGCCTACTGGTTGTTGGTCTGTGGCCAGACCTGCTGGTTGTTGGTCTGTGGCCAGGCCGGCTGGTTGTTGGTCTGTGGCCAGGCCAACAACAACATAAAAACAGGAACCACGTACAAAACGCAGGCAAATCATAACATAGAACGAAAAGGCAATGTAAAGGACCTGGGTGTACTCATGTCGGAAGACCTTACCTTTAAAGAACACAATAAAGTAGCCGTCACAACTGCAAGAAAAATGACAGGTTGGATAACAAGAACTTTTCACACTAGAGATGCTATACCGATGATGATACTTTTCAAAACGCTTGTGCTCTCTAGAGTGGAGTACTGCTGCACAATGACAGCCCCTTTCAAAGCTGGAGAAATTGCTGACCTAGAGAGCGTGCAGAGATCCTTTACTGCTAGAATCCACTCAGTAAAACATCTAAATTACTGGGACCGACTAAAGAGCCTAAATCTGTACTCCCTTGAGCGCAGGCGGGAGAGATACATAATAATTTACACGTGGAAAATAATTGAGGGGCTGGTCCCAAACCTGCACACAGAAATAACACCACATGAGACCAGAAGACATGGCAGGATGTGCAGAATACCCCCGTTGAAAAGCAGAGGTGCAACAGGTACTCTGAGAGAGAACTCTATCAACATCAGAGGCCCGAGACTGTTCAACACGCTTCCACTACACATAAGGGGCATAACTGGCAAACCCCCTCACAGTGTTCAAGAGAGAACTGGATAAGCACCTCCAAAGGATACCTGATCAACCAGGCTGTGACTCATACGTCAGGCTGCGAGCAGCCGCGTCTAACAGCCTGGTTGATCAGTCCAGCAACCAGGAGGCCTGGTCGACGACCGGGCCGCGGGGACACTAAGCCCCGGAAGCACCTCAAGGTAGCCTCAAGGTAGGTAGGTAGGCCTGCTGGTTGTTGGTCTGTGGCCAGGCCTGGTGGTTGCTGGTCTCTGGCCAGGCCTGCTGGTTGTTGGTCTGTGGCCAGGCCGGCTGGTTGTTGGTCTGTGGCCAGACCTGCTGGTTGTTGGTCTGTGGCCAGGCCTGCTGGTTGTTGGTCTGTGGCCAGGCCTGCTGGTTGTTGGTCTGTGGCCAGGCCTGGTGGTTGCTGGTCTGTGGCCAGGCCTGGTGGTTGCTGGTCTGTGGCCAGGCCTGGTGGTTGCTGGTCTGTGGCCAGGCCTGGTGGTTGCTGGTCTGGTGTACCTGGTTGTGGGTCGTTGCAACTCGGTCTTAATTTACCGGATCAACCAGCCTGTGATTTGTATCTTTTGGCGATGGGTGTTTAAGGTGTCCTTGTGAGAGAGAGGTCGGCTACCTGTGCAACATATCTTGTCCAAAAAGTCGGCTTTCTGGTATCTCTATTGTAAAGTGTTGGAGATTAGAGGCGACACAAAGCCTGGCGTCTCCTAGGCCTACGGCATTAGCAATAAGATGGCCTGTTTAGGCCTAGCATAAATGCGATTTGGTTACTTCGTAAAAGTAAGTTACTTTTACTTAACTTTTTTCCAGTATCGTTTATAACGCCAGTACTCCATGGGTGGACCTGTGTGCCAGTCTCCATGAGTTGTAGACATGTCTCCACAGTCACTGTATACCTGGAACATACCTCGAGAGGGTTTCAGGAGTTTTTCTACTCCCAGTTTTTCTACTCTTGACTTTTTCTACTCCCTTACTACTCCCTAGTAATCGACTTGTGATTACTAGGTTCAGCAGGCTGTTGCTTAGAGCGGCCCGCAGGCCCACATCCACTACAGCCTGGTTGGTCCAACACTTCTTGCTAGATCTTATCCAAGTGCCTCTTGAATACATCAACCTTTGCTCCGGCAATATTTCTAATACTTACTGGGAGGGTGTTGGACAGGTGTGGACCTCTGATGTTCAGTGTTCTCTGATTGTGTCTATGGCACCTCTACTCTTCACTGGTTCTATCTACATTTCCTACTGTACCTTTCGCTCCAGTATGTTGCTATTCTACTGTGCAAATTTGGGATACAGGAGGACCTGGTCCTCCTGTATCTTCCATGTATATATTATTTGATATCTTTCTCGTCTCCTTTCCAGAGAGTACATTTTGAGAGCTCTGAGACGGTTCCAATAATTTAGATGTTTTATCGTGTCTATGTGTGCCGTATATGTTCTCTGTATTCCCTCTAATTCAGAGATCTCTCCCGCTCTGAAGGGGAAGTGAGTATCGAGCAGTACTCAAGACGGGACAGCACCAGTGATTTAAATAGTATTAACATTGCTGTGGAGTCTCTGGATGTGAACGTTCACATAATCTATCCTCTCATTGTCCTGGCCGCCGCCGCTATATTTGCTCGGTTATGTTGGTCTGTGACGACCATGTCAGGTCGTCAGACATCATAATTCCCAGATCTTTTAATATGTTGTTTTCCTTGTATGAGTGTGTCTGATAGTGTCATGTACCCTGTGTGTCGTTGACCTTCCTCGTTACCAGGAACACGTGTCCTTATACCAGCTACTTTTCCTGGTCTCCTCCCATAGTCACTCCCCCCTCCTCCCACTGCCCCCCTCCAACTGCCCCCCCTGCCCCCCCTCCAACTGCCCCCCCCCTCCCTCTTATCCCACACAGTCACAATAACCTCTGGAAAAGGTAAAGCCTTTTCTAGAAATTTCTGACACCAGAAGGATGAGGACATTACTTACAGGGCGTCTGCTCGCTGCTGAGTGGAGCAGGTGTGTGGGTGTGTGGGGAGAGCAGGTGTGTGGGTGTGTGGGGAGAGCAGGTGTGTGGTGGCTGCTGAGTGGAGCAGGTGTGTGGGTGTGTGGGGAGAGCAGGTGTGTGGGTGTGTGAGGAGAGCAGGTGTGTGGGGAGAGCAGGTGTGTGGGGAGAGCAGGTGTGTGGGGAGAGCAGGTGTGTGGGTGGGTGGGGAGAGCAGGTGTGTGGGGAGAGCAGGTGTGTGGGTGTGTGGGGAGAGCAGGTGTGTGTGTGTGTGGGATAGCAGGTGTGTGGGGAGAGCAGGTGTGTGGGGAGAGCAGGTGTGTGGGGAGAGCAGGTGTGTGGGGAGAGCAGGTGTGTGGGGAGAGCAGGTGTGTGGGTGTGTGGGGAGAGCAGGTGTGTGTGTGTGGGATAGCAGGTGTGTGGGGAGAGCAGGTGTGTGTGTGTGGGATAGCAGGTGTGTGGGGAGAGCAGGTGTGTGTGTGTGGGATAGCAGGTGTGTGGGGAGAGCAGGTGTGTGGGGAGAGCAGGTGTGTGTGTGTGGGAGGAGAGTTGTAGGGGAAGGTGTGGAGGGAGAGCCTAGGTGGTGAGAGAGACACACACACCTGAGGGGAGACATTTGGAGAGGAGGGCCAGTGAGAGGAGTATTGATTAATTACACGCTGTATCTCTTGGGGCTGGAACAACTAGGTTATTGGTGGTGGCACCAGGCAGCGTGGGGGGGGGGGTAATGTGAGGTGCAGGTAGCAAGGGGGAGGAGTGAGGTGAAGGGAGCAGCGAGGAGGAAGATGAACAGTGTGATGGGGGGGGAGGGATGGCCATAGGGAGGGAGGGCGGGAATGTAGCATAATGTCAAGGGTCGCCACGGCACTGGTGGGCGGTGTGGGCGGCCAGGGTGGTGTGGGTGGGCGGCGTGGGCGGCCTCACCGCCGCCCTCTCCACCACCCGCCACAGGAAGAGTATCACCACCACACACGTTGGTACAGTCACGGCAACAGTCATGTAAATTGAATGACTGGTTGTGGCAGTGTGAGGGCGGCTTGCTGGCTCCTGGCGGCGTCCTCTTGGTCCAGGCTCTCTTGCCGGCTGGTCCAGGCTCTGTTGCCGGTTGGTCCAGGCTCTGTTGCCGGTTGGTCCAGGCTCTGTTGCCGGCTGGTCCAGGCTCCGTTGCCGGCTGGTCCAGGCTCCGTTGCCGGCTGGTCCAGGCTCCGTTGCCGGCTGGTCCAGGCTCCGTTGCCGGCTGGTCCAGGCTCCGTTGCCGGCTGGTCCAGGCTCCGTTGCCGGCTGGTCGAGGCACTGTTGCCGGCTGGTCGAGGCACTGTTGCCGGCTGGTCGAGGCACTGTTGCCGGCTGGTCGAGGCACTGTTGCCGGCTGGTCGAGGCACTGTTGCCGGCTGGTCGAGACACTGTTGCCGGCTGGTCGAGGCACTGTTGCCGGCTGGTCGAGGCACTGTTGCCGGCTGGTCGAGGCACTGTTGCCGGCTTGTCATTATTACTAATTATCATCCGCACCTCCGTGGTAATAAACTTGTCATTCACTCATGATAGCTGAGTGGGTAGAGCCTTTGCCTCACACACGTGGGGTCCAGGGTTCGAGTCTCCTAGTGCCCAGGTGAAATTATTATTATTGACTCGCTGTACCCGGCCACGCCCTGCTGTGGCTCACAGGCAATCGCTGAAGAACTTTCAGAAATTAGCGGTTTTGAACAAACGAACATTTATATTAGTATTTACATAGATAAGCATTTTAAGGCAATGGAGAGATTTGAACCCGCGACCTGGTGATTCCCACACACCTGCCTTAACCGACTCAACCACGATGGTACAACAACCCTGGAAACACAAACCGAAACTGTCTCTATTTTCCGCTTGTTACAACTTGTAATAAAGTTGTTACATCTCGGCTTAACGTGTTTATGACGTATTAGAACGTTGTTACAACTTGCTATATTGGTTGTTAAAACTGGTTAGGAGGTGTTAAAACTTGTTCGAACGTTGTACCAACGTCGTAGTTTCGGTGTGTGTTTGGCGGGAATTGACCAACCCAGAACTCTACTTAACTCTACGGAGTTCAAATTTGTACCACAGAATTCCAAGGGAATTAAATCTGAATCTGTCATTTGGCCGACCTGGTTGTTTCCTCGTATATTGGCCGTTTGTCTGGTGTTTTATGAGATAACTTAAGAGGTCGTAAACGACGTGCTTTGGAAGACTTACGAGCTCAACCGCTCTCGTCTCCGGCATCTGCAGCCTAAATAAAATGACTGGACACCCATTAGCGTATGGGTGTCCAGGATGGCTAAGAGAAGTGAGGCACACAAGAACATGCTTGTAGTCACGCTCGCTTGTAGTCACACTGGCTTGTAGTCACACTGGCTTGTAGTCACACTGGCTTGTAGTCACCCTCGCTTGTAGTCACCCTCGCTTGTAGTCACCCTCGCTTGTAGTCACCCTCGCTTGTAGTCACCCTGGCTTGTAGTCACCCTGGCTTGTAGTCACCCTGGCTTGTAGTCACCCTGGCTTGTAGTCACCCTGGCTTGTAGTCACCCTGGCTTGTAGTCACCCTGGCTTGTAGTCACCCTGGCTTGTCACCCTCGCTTGTAGTCACCCTGGCTTGTAGTCACCCTGGCTTGTAGTCACCCTCGCTTGTAGTCACCCTCGCTTGTAGTCACCCTCGCTTGTAGTCACACTGGCTTGTAGTCACCCTCGCTTGTAGTCACCCTCGCTTGTAGTCACCCTCGCTTGTAGTCACCCTGACTTGTAGTCACCCTGGCTTGTAGTCACCCTGGCTTGTAGTCACCCTGGCTTGTAGTCACACTGGCTTGTAGTCACCCTGGCTTGTAGTCACCCTGGCTTGTAGTCACCCTGGCTTGTAGTCCCGCTCGCTTGTAGTCCCGCTCGCTTGTAGTCACACTGGCTTGTAGTCACACTGGCTTGTAGTCACACTGGCTTGTAGTCACACTGGCTTGTAGTCCCGCTCGCTTGTAGTCACACTGGCTTGTAGTCACACTGGCTTGTAGTCACCCTCGCTTGTAGTCCCGCTCGCTTGTAGTCCCGCTCGCTTGTAGTCACACTGGCTTGTAGTCACACTGGCTTGTAGTCACCCTCGCTTGTAGTCGCCCTCGCTTGTAGTCACACTGGCTTGTAGTCACACTGGCTTGTAGTCACACTGGCTTGTAGTCCCACTGGCTTGTAGTCCCACTGGCTTGTAGTCCCACTGGCTTGTAGTCACACTGGCTTGTAGTCACACTCGCTTGTAGTCACACTGGCTTGTAATCACACTCGCTTGTAGTCACACTGGCTTGTAGTCACCCTCGCTTGTAGTCACCCTCGCTTGCAGTCACCCTCGCTTGTAGTCCCGCTCGCTTGTAGTCACACTGGCTTGTAGTCACACTGGCTTGTAGTCACACTGGCTTGTAGTCACACTGGCTTGTAGTCCCGCTCGCTTGTAGTCACACTGGCTTGTAGTCACACTGGCTTGTAGTCACACTGGCTTGTAGTCACACTGGCTTGTAGTCACCCTCGCTTGTAGTCACACTGGCTTGTAGTCACACTGGCTTGTAGTCCCACTGGCTTGTAGTCACACTGGCTTGTAGTCCCACTGGCTTGTAGTCCCACTGGCTTGTAGTCACACTGGCTTGTAGTCACACTGGCTTGTAGTCCCACTGGCTTGTAGTCCCACTGGCTTGTAGTCACACTGGCTTGTAGTCCCACTGGCTTGTAGTCCCACTGGCTTGTAGTCCCGCTCGCTTGTAGTTCCGCTCGCTTGTAGTCCCGCTCGCTTGTAGTCCCGCTCGCTTGTAGTCCCGCTCGCTTGTAGTCCCACTGGCTTGTAGTCCCACTGGCTTGTAGTCACACTGGCTTGTAGTCACACTGGCTTGTAGTCACACTCGTTTGTAGTCACTCTGGCTTGTAGTCACACTCGCTTGTAGTCACACTGGCTTGTAGTCACACTCGCTTGTAGTCACACTGGCTTGTAGTCACACTCGCTTGTAGTCACACTGGCTTGTAATCACACTCGCTTGTAGTCACACTGGCTTGTAGTCACCCTCGCTTGTAGTCACACTGGCTTGTAATCACACTCGCTTGTAGTCACACTGGCTTGTAGTCACACTGGCTTGTAGTCACCCTCGCTTGTAGTCACACTCGCTTGTAGTCACACTGGCTTGTAATCACACTCGCTTGTAGTCACACTGGCTTGTAGTCACCCTCGCTTGTAGTCACACTCGCTTGTAGTCACACTGGCTTGTAGTCACACTCGCTTGTAGTCACACTCGCTTGTAGTCACACTGGCTTGTAGTCACCCTCGCTTGTAGTCACACTCGCTTGTAGTCACACTGGCTTGTAGTCACCCTCGCTTGTAGTCACACTGGCTTGTAGTCACACTGGCTTGTAGTCACACTGGCTTGTAGTCACACTCGCTTGTAGTCACACTGGCTTGTAGTCACACTCGCTTGTAGTCACACTGGCTTGTAGTCACACTGGCTTGTAGTCACACTGGCTTGTAGTCACACTGGCTTGTAGTCACCCTCGCTTGTAGTCACACTGGCTTGTAATCACAGTCGCTTGTAGTCACACTGGCTTGTAGTCACCCTCGCTTGTAGTCACACTCGCTTGTAGTCACACTGGCTTGTAATCACACTCGCTTGTAGTCACACTGGCTTGTAGTCACCCTCGCTTGTAGTCACACTGGCTTGTAGTCACACTGGCTTGTAGTCACACTGGCTTGTAGTCACACTGGCTTGTAGTCACACTCGCTTGTAGTCACACTCGCTTGTAGTCATACTGGCTTGTAATCACACTCGCTTGTAGTCACACTGGCTTGTAGTCACCCTCGCTTGTAGTCACACTCGCTTGTAGTCACACTGGCTTGTAATCACACTCGCTTGTAGTCACACTGGCTTGTAGTCACCCTCGCTTGTAGTCACACTGGCTTGTAGTCACACTGGCTTGTAGTCACACTGGCTTGTAGTCACACTGGCTTGTAGTCACACTCGCTTGTAGTCACACTCGCTTGTAGTCATACTGGCTTGTAATCACACTCGCTTGTAGTCACACTGGCTTGTAGTCACCCTCGCTTGTAGTCACACTCGCTTGTAGTCACACTGGCTTGTAATCACACTCGCTTGTAGTCACACTGGCTTGTAGTCACCCTCGCTTGTAGTCACACTCGCTTGTAGTCACACTGGCTTGTAGTCACCCTCGCTTGTAGTCACCCTCGCTTGTAGTCACACTGGCTTGTAGTCACACTGGCTTGTAGTCACACTGGCTTGTAGTCACACTGGCTTGTAGTCACACTGGCTTGTAGTCACCCTCGCTTGTAGTCACCCTCGCTTGTAGTCACCCTCGCTTGTAGTCACCCTCGCTTGTAGTCACACTCGCTTGTAGTCACACTCGCTTGTAGTCACACTCGCTTGTAGTCACACTCGCTTGTAGTCACACTCGCTTGTAGTCACACTGGCTTGTAATCACACTCGCTTTGTAATACGCGGCACCTTGGGGGGGGGGGCGGCATGATCTCGTTAAACACACAATCTGGAGAAAATTCCACCAGAGGTGATATGCCACCAGACCTGTCCCAGAGCCGAGAGTTATGAGTTGTGAGGAACGGCTAAAGGAACTAACCCTCGTACTACTGTACTCACCTAGTTGTGTCTGCAGGATCGAGCATTGACTCTTGGATCCCGCCTTTCGAGCATCGGTTGTTTACAGCAATGACTCCTGTCCCATTTCTCTATCATATCTGGTTTTAAAAGTATGAATAGTATTTGCTTCCACAACCTGTTCCCCAAGTGCATTCCATTTTTCCACTACTCTCACGCTAAAAGAAAACTTCCTAACATCTCTGTGACTCATCTGAGTTTCAAGCTTCCACCCATGTCCCCTCGTTCTGTTACTATTCCGTGTGAACATTTCGTCTATGTCCACCCTGTCAATCCCTCTGAGTATCTTATACGTTCCTATCATGTCCCCCCTCTCCCTTCTTCTTTCTAGTGTCGTAAGGCACAGTTCCCTCAGACGCTCCTCATACCCCATCCCTCGCAGCTCTGGGACGAGTCTCGTTGCAAACCTCTGAACCTTTTCCAGTTTCATTATATGCTTCTTCAGATGGGGACTCCATGATGAGGCAGCATACTCTTAAGACTGGCCTCACGTAGGCAGTGTAAAGCGCCCTAAATGCCTCCTTACTTAGGTTTCTGAATGATGTTCTAACTTTTGCCAGTGTAGAGTACGCTGCTGTCGTTATCCTATTTATATGTTTATGGAGATAGCTTAGGTGTTACGTCCACCCCCAGGTCTCTTTCACGCGTCGTTACAGGTAGGCTGTTCCCCTAAGGTAAGGTTCCCCTCCAGACCTGACCAAGGGTGCAGAGAAGGCGAGTCCTTCTTAACACACACTCAAGGTTGAGGTGAGTGAAGGATGGCCAGACTACCTGGCTGGAGACACACGACACTTGACACTTCCACACACACTTGTGTGCCAATCTGGGACCCGAGCCAGGGTAACCCAAATGGTGCCACGTTACAATACAGACAACCTTCCATAGGAAGCCAAGAGATAAAAACATTACTGGCAAAGTAGGGAGATGGCGCTTCTTTTTTATATTTATAAAAAAAAATATGCATTTATTTCTACTAACCATATGCCCTATATATTTTTTTTGTGCGCCTCAAGTGGTTGGGCACCATTCCTCCTTGCCCGTGTCGCATCCCAACTCATTATCCTGATCCTTAACAAGTGCCTCATAGTCGTAATGGCTTGGCGCTTTCTCCTGATTAATTAGTAATTACCTGTGACAGGATGAGTGTGGTGTGTACAGTACGCTATAGTGGCCTCCGGGGCCAACGACCACATCAACAACAGTGGTCACTGAGCTGTACTCACCTAATTGTCCTTGTGGGGGTTGAGCTCTGGTTCTTTGGTCCCGCCTCCCAACTGTCCTGAGACAGCTGTGTTGTGTGGGGGGGGGGAGTCTCAGCAACGTGGTCACTTACTGACTGCGTAATGAATTACATTTGACCTCCTCTGTATATGTTGTACAGATATATTTACATATATACAGCCATATATATGTAAATATATCTGTTATATTTGTTGTCTTCAATGTTTTAAGTGAGGTTGACACCCTCCTCCTGTCATACCCATCTGTACTCACCTAGTTGTGCTGGGACGGGGGGGGGGGGTTGCTTCAGCTCTTTGGCCCCGCTTTTCAACTGTCAATGAGCTGGTGTACAGGTTAGGCTCTATCATATCTACACTTGAAACTGTGTATGGAGTCAGCCTCCACCACATCACTGCCTAATGCATTCTATCTGTTAACTACTCTGACACTGAAAAAGTTCTTTCTAACGTCTCTGTGGCTCATTTGGGCACTCAGTCACCACCTGTGTCCCCTTGTTCACGTACTATCCGTGCTACACAGTTTGTCTTTATCTACCTTGTCAATTCCTCTGAGAATTGTATAGGTGGTGATCATGTCTCTCCTTACTCTTGTGCCTTCCATTGTCGCAAGGATTAGTTCCAGTAGTCTTTCCTCGTAGCTCATACCCCTCAGCTCACGGTACGGCAGAGTGGCATTATCACCAGTATGGCAGGTGGCAGAGTTCAGAGGTATACCTGGTGCCATACCTCTCAACTTTTTCTAGCTTCGATTTGTGTTCGACTAGGTATGGACTCCATGCTGGAAGGGAAGGGAAGGGAGTTGTCAGGGGGGGGGGGGGAAAGCACCAAGCCATTACGACTATATAGCAATGGGAAACAGTCGGGATAAGTATTTGGGATGGGACGGGACGGGGGGAAGGAATGGTGCCCAACCACTTAGACGGTCTGGGATTGAACGCCAACCTGCATGACGCCAAACCGTCACTTTTGTCCAACCCAAGTGATTGGGCGGATGGTCATGGAGCTTGTAATTACCTAAGTGTAGTTACAGGATGTGAGCTACGCTCGTGGTGTCCCGTCTTCCCAGAACTCTTTGTCATATAACACTTTGAAACTGGTGACGATTTTGGCCTCCACCACCTTACTTGTTCCAACCGTCTACCACTCTGCAACTTCCTTATATTTTTCTCGGCACCTTTGTTTTTCTGGCTTGAATCTGTGTCCTCTTGTTGGTGGAGTTGCTCGCTTCAGACATTCCTTTGTCAAGTTGGTGGAGTCTGTTATTATTTTGTAATTGGTGATCATATCACCTCTTTTTCTTCAATCCTCTACTCTAGCTTTGGTATATTTAACGCCTCTTAAGTCTCTCCTCGTGTAACTCTTTGTTTCTCAGTCCCGGAAGACATTTTGTAGCATGTTGTTGCACCTTTTCCAGTTTCATTATGTGCTTCTTGAGATTAGGGCACCACACAACTGCTGCATATTCCAATTGTGGTCTCACAAAAGTTATGAACAGTTTCTTTAATATTTCACCATCCATATAATTTAAAGCAAGTCTGAAGTTGGAAAGCGACGTATACGCTCCTCTCACAATGTTCTTGATGTGCTCCTCTGGCGACACCTCACTATCCTAAACCACCCATAAGTATCTCTTTGTTAGAGCTCATTAATTCATTTTCACATAATTTGTAAGTTGTGTGTGTGGTCTACTTTCACAGATTCCACGTTCCATAACATGACATTTATTCACATTGAATTTCACTTGCCACATCATCCTCCAAGTACTTATTTTATCTAGATCAATTTGAAGAGCATTACAGTCGTCTGCGCCTCCAATCTTCCCCAGTATCTTAGCATCAGCCACAAACGTGTTCATATAATGCTGTATTCCTTCTGGTAGATGGTTTATGTAGACGATGAACATTACTGGTGCAAGAACTGAGCCCTGAGGTACTCCGCTAGTAACTTGTGTAGGAGGATGCGCGTTCCAGCTCCGTCCGTCTCTTAAGAGTCAATGGATGGTG
Source organism: Procambarus clarkii (assembly GCF_040958095.1). Taxonomy (NCBI): domain Eukaryota; kingdom Metazoa; phylum Arthropoda; class Malacostraca; order Decapoda; family Cambaridae; genus Procambarus; species Procambarus clarkii. The sequence goes on along the minus strand of NC_091216.1, from coordinate 12,644,652 downwards.
GAGTGATACTAGTACTGGATAGCCAGTGGAGTAACCCTTGAGACCGCCCAGGTTCGAAACCACGAGGGGTCAACCCTTGAGACCGCCCAGGTTCGAAACCACGAGGAGTCAAAATGTTGATAATATATCATACTATATTTCCCATTTCTAAACCTTCCCTTCACTTACACCTCTCCATTTTCTTCATAGTCACAAAAAGTACCCTCTACCACCACCACCCTTCCTCACCAGACTGGTCGAGGGGGGGGGGGTGCAGCTTCCACTACCCCCCCCCCCACATGGCAGGTCAAAGGTGCCAACATAACCGACACACACATAAAGACAGTTCTTATGTTTGCCAGCTTGGCGTATGCCGCTGATGATATCCTTTTGATGTAACCTTCACGCCAGACCTGAACCCAGAGGCCCACATAAAAAAAGATGTCATCAGCGGCGTATGCAAGGCTACCTACCTTGAGCTACCTTGAGGTGCTTCCGGGGCTTAGTGTCCCCGCGGCCCGGTCGTCGACCAGGCCTCCTGGTTGCTGGACTGATCAACCAGGCTGTTAGACGCGGCTGCTCGCAGCCTGACGTATGAGTCACAGCCTGGTTGATCAGGTATCCTTTGGAGGTGCTTATCCAGTTCTCTCTTGAACACTGTGAGGGGTCGGCCAGTTATGTCCCTTATGTGTAGTGGAAGCGTGTTGAACAGTCTCGGGCCTCTGATGTTGATAGAGTTCTCTCTCAGAGTACCTGTTGCACCTCTGCTTTTCAACGGGGGTATTCTGCACATCCTGCCATGTCTTCTGGTCTCATGTGGTGTTATTTCTGTGTGCAGGTTTGGGACCAGCCCCTCAATTATTTTCCACGTGTAAATTATTATGTATCTCTCCCGCCTGCGCTCAAGGGAGTACAGATTTAGGCTCTTTAGTCGGTCCCAGTAATTTAGATGTTTTACTGAGTGGATTCTAGCAGTAAAGGATCTCTGCACGCTCTCTAGGTCAGCAATTTCTCCAGCTTTGAAAGGGGCTGTCATTGTGCAGCAGTACTCCACTCTAGAGAGCACAAGCGTTTTGAAAAGTATCATCATCGGTATAGCATCTCTAGTGTGAAAAGTTCTTGTTATCCAACCTGTCATTTTTCTTGCAGTTGTGACGGCTACTTTATTGTGTTCTTTGAAGGTAAGGTCTTCCGACATGAGTACACCCAGGTCCTTTACATTGCCTTTTCGTTCTATGTTATGATTTGCCTGCGTTTTGTACGTGGTTTCTGTTTTTATATTTTCAATTTTTCCGTAGCGCCATGAGCTGAAACTTATCCTCGTTGAATACCATATTATTTTCTGTAGCCCATAGAAAGACCTGATCTACATCTGATTGGAGGTTTGCCGTGTCCTCTATGTTGCCAACTCTCATGAAAATCCTAGTGTCATCTGCAAAGGATGATACAGTGCTATAGGTTGTGTTCTGGTCTATGTCCGATATGAGGATGAGAAAAAGTACTGGAGCAAGCACAGTACCCTGGGGGACTGAGCTCTTCACGGTTGATGGGCTGGATTTTATTTTGTTGACTATTACACATTGGGTTCTGTCAGTCAGGAAATTGTAGATCCATCTGCCTATTTTCCCGGTAATTCCTTTTGAACGCATTTTATGTGCAATAACACCATGGTCACATTTATCAAAAGCTTTTGCGAAATCTGTGTAAATTACATCAGCGTTTTGTTTGTCTTCCATAGCATCTAATGCCATATCATAGTGGTCCAGCAACTGCGACAGGCAAGAGCGCCCTGTTCTGAAACCATGTTGTCCGGGGTTATGGAGATGCTGTGATTCCATGTATTTTGTGATCTTACTTCTTAGCACTCTCTCAAAAATTTTTATGATGTGCGATGTTAGTGCTATCGGTCTGTAATTTTTTGCCTCTGCCTTATTTCCTCCTTTATGGAGTGGTGCTATCTCTGCTGTTTTTAGTATGTCAGGGATAACGCCAGTATCTAGGCTTTGTCTCCACAGAATGTGAAGGGCCTGCGATAGTGGTTTTTTACAGTTCTTGATGAATATGGAGTTCCAAGAATCCGGGCCTGGTGCAGAGTTCATAGGCATACTGTTTATGGCTTCTTCAAAATCTAGTGGGGATAGGGCGACGTCTGATATATGATTTGATGTTGGTATCATATCCATGAAAAATTCATTTGGGTTATCAATCTTTAGTGCATTTAATGGCTCACTGAAAACAGAGTCGTACTGCTTCCTCAGTAACTCGCTCATTTCTTTGTTGTCATCTGTGAAAGTTCCATCTCCCTTTCGCAGGGGCCCGATACTAGATGTGGTTTTTGATCTTGATTTTGCATAGGAGAAAAAATATTTCGGATTTCTCTCTATTTCACTGATGGCCTTTTGCTCTCTTTGCCTCTCCTGGGTTTTGTATGATTCTTGTAGCTTGAGTTCAATTGTTTCTATTTCTCTACCTAACCTTCTTCGCCGTTCTTGAGATAGGGTGCGACTCTCAAGTTGTTCCGCGATTCGTTTTCTTCGCCTATATAGGGAACGACGTTCCCGTTCCAATCTGCATCTCTCTCTCTTTTTTCTTAGGGGTATGCGGTTTGAACATATTTCTAGTGCTACTGAGCTTATTTTTTCCAGGCACTGGTTCAGGTTTGCATTTCCTAGCTGTTCTTCCCAGTTTATTTCTGTGAAGTCCTGGTTTATTTGCTCCCAGTTTATCTGTTTATTATTGAAGTTGAATTTGCTGAAATCTCCTCCACCGGGAATCTGGACTGGTTTTGAAGGTCCATTCCCCATGGTTGTCAGAACTTCAATTAAGTTGTGATCTGAGTAACAGGTATTTGTAATCATTATGTTCCCGATCAACTCATCATTATTAGTGAAAATGAGGTCCAGCGTGTTCTCCTTCCTAGTTGGTTCTACTATTTGCTGGTTTAAGGCAAACCTATCGCACATCCGTAGCAGGTCATTTGCATGTGCCTGCTCATTTAGGCTACTTCCTGGTATTCTTTCTGATATTACTGTATTAGCCAGGTGCTTCCATTTCAGGTGCCGTAGGTTGAAGTCCCCAAGCAGGATGATGTTCGGAGCTGGATTTGTGAGGTTTTCCAAGCAGTGCTCTATTTTCATTAGTTGGTCTTTAAACTGCTGAGGGTTTGCCTCCGGTGACTTATATACAAGGACAACAACTACATTTAGGATCTCTATTTTGACTATCAGCACTTCCACCATATCATTTGAGGTGTTTAGCAGCTCAGTACAGATGAGTGTGTCTTTGATGTAGAGGCTGACCCCACCCTGAAGCCGGTGTTTCCTATCACATCTGAAGAGATTGTATTCTGAGATCCATATTTCACCATCAAGGTAGTCCTTTGTGTGAGTTTCCGTTAGGGCTGCAAACACTGCATTTGCCTCATGAAGGAGACCATCTATAAATTGAACTTTGTTGGATTTGCGTGTTTTTATACCCTGGATGTTGGCAAATATAAATGATGTTATCGTGTTAGTGGAAGTGCTGGATGCTTTAATTGGTGTTAATATCCGAGGCTCTGGTAAGGAGGCCACTGTGTTTGCGTCCTCTCTAGCATTTGACCGAGTTGGTGGTAGAGTCTGGTCATTTTTAGCCATTCTTCTCCTCCTCCTCTTGCTAAAAAATTATCCCGGTTGATGGAGTAGTGGCTGTTTTCATAGTGGTAGTCTGTCGGTTTTATTCGCCTGGTGCCTCTTATATGAAAAGCTGGACTTACAGCATTGAAGCACTCTTTCCTGTCCAAAGAGTTCTTGCAAATTTCTGGGTGAAAGAATTCACAGCTTTTGGTACATTTACCTGTATTGAGGAGGTTTCTGCACTTTCTAGGGTGATTGTGTGTACATGTTCCATTTATTCTTCCCGATTCCCCATGCTTACAGGTTGCCCATCTGTAATACCAACAGATTTTGGGGCCTTGTTTTGTTTGTTTCCCTCTGTCAGGGACCGCACTCTGCTGCGGCGCCCCCGACACTGTGCCCTGCTCCGGTGCCTGTGACACTGTGCCCTGCTCCGGTGCCTGTGACACTGTGCCCTGCTCCGGTGCCTGTGACACCACGCTCTGCTCCGGTGCCTGTGACACCGCGCTCTGCTCCGGTACCTGTGACACCGCGCTCTGCTCCGGTGCCTGTGACACCGCGCACTGCTCAGGGGTCCCCGACTCCGTGCTCTGCTCAGGCATCCCCGACTCCGCGCCCTGCTCAGGCATCCTCGACTCCGTGCCCTGCTCCGGTGCCTGTGACACTGTGCCCTGCTCCGGTGCCTGTGACACCGCGCTCTGCTCCGGTGCCTGTGACACCGCGCTCTGCTCCGGTACCTGTGACACCGCGCACTGCTCCGGTACCTGTGACACCGCGCACTGCTCAGGCGTCCCCGACTCCGTGCCCTGCTCAGGCATCCCCGACTCCGCGCCCTGCTCAGGCATCCCCGACTCCGTGCCCTGCTCAGGCATCCCCGACTCCGTGCCCTGCTCAGGCCCTGCTCAGGCTGGCAAACATAAGAACTACCTTCAGAAACTTGTGTAAGGAATCATTCAGAACGTTGTAAACCACATTTGTCAGACGAATCCTGGAGTATGCAGCTCTAGTTTGGAGAGTGCCCAACCACCTGGGCTGGACGGTAGAGTGACGGTCTCGCTTCATGCAGGTCGACGTTCAATCCCCGACCGTCCAAGTGGTTGGGCACCATTCCTCCTCCTCTTCCCCCCCCCCCCCGTCCCATCCCAAATCCTTATCCTGACCCTTGCAAGTGCTATATGGTCGTAATGGCTTGGCGCTCTAAGCATGCTGGGATCGCTGAGCCTACTTGTGAGACAAAGGTTGAATGATCACAGGGCTGTCTGCCTTGCTCACACCATATGTCTGTCAGCATGCCGCTGAACTTAGCTGGTTCGGCAGGTAAGCTAAGCTTGCTCCCTCATGTCAGGGCGCTCTTGTGTGTGTCTCACACCAACATGAGTAAGGCTCCTCACATGTATGGTTGTGTAGAGCTGAACACTGGAGCCATGCACCTGTACTCTCACATACTGGCGTACATTTTTGTTAGTGATGTAGAGAGGATGTTAGTGATGTTTTGTTAGAGAGTAGTGAAGAGGGTGATGTTGAACATACTCGCCGCCACACGTTCGACACCCGACCCCCTTCAAAGCCCCCCCCCCCCCAGTATTTACAGGAAGGTGTTGTAAATACTGTTTGCGGCAACGTGTGAGGTGTGCCTGTGTTTGTCTACACACGTGTGCTGCTCTGAGGCGTCATAGAACTTTGTAATGCACTGTTGTCTACTTTTAATGTGATAGTCAAGGAATGTGGTGAAGTTAAGGCTCAGTGTGATGTTGTGTAGTGAGCTATTCCTGGCGTAGTTGACAACAAGAGTGCGGCGTGGGCTAATGATGGGTGTGAGAGGGAGGGAGAGTGTGCTGGGCAGGTGCTCACCTGGCTAAGTGCTCACCTGGGGAGCTTAATGAGCTCCTCTCACACTCCACTACCCTGGCGCGGCTCTCTCTCTCCTCCTGCACTGCCTCCTCCTCCTCCTCCTCCTCCTCCTCCTCCTCCGGCTCTTCCTCTCCCTCCTGCTGCCTCCTCCTCGTCACCATTATGTCTGCACTTGTACACTACACACAGACAAGCCAGGTTATCCAACACGGCCACCATGTTAGGTTTTGTCCCCCCTGTGGTGTCCCCCTGTGGTGTCCCCCTGTGGTGTCCCCCTGTGGTGTCCCCCTGTGGTGTCCCCCTGTGGTGTCCCCCTGTGGTGTCCACTGTGGTGTCCCCTGTGGTGTCCCCCTGTGGTGTCCCCCTGTGGTGTCCCCTGTGGTGTCCCCCTGTGGTGTCCCCCTGTGGTGTACCCTCCCGCCCCTCTCATTGTCCCCTGTGGTGTCCCCCTGTGGTGTCCCCCTGTGGTGTCCCCCTGTGGTGTCCCCCTGTGGTGTCCCCCTGTGGTGTACCCTCCCGCCCCTCTTATTGTCCCCTGTGGTGTCCCCCTGTGGTGTCCCCTGTGGTGTACCCTCCCGCCCCTCTTCATTGTCCCCTGTGGTGTCCCCCTGTGGTGTCCCCCTGTGGTGTCCCCCTGTGGTGTTCCCTGTGGTGTCCCCCTGTGGTGTCCCCCTGTGGTGTCCCCCTGTGGTGTCCCCCTGTGGTGTACCCTCCCGCCCCTCTCATTGTCCCCTGTGGTGTCCCCTGTGGTGTCCCCCTGTGGTGTCCCCCTGTGGTGTCCCCCTGTGGTGTACCCTCCCGCCCCTCTTATTGTCCCCTGTGGTGTCCCCCTGTGGTGTCCCCTGTGGTGTACCCTCCCGCCCCTCTTATTGTCCCCTGTGGTGTCCCC